>NC_081182.1:205393635-205584657 GCF_029867415.1 Vicia villosa
ATTTTGAATCCTTGAAAAACCCCAAATTCGGACACGGCTTGGCTTGGCTTCGTTCTCCCCTCACTTCTTCTTCGGCATTAGAGGTATCTTTGTTTTGAGTTTTGTTCTTGTTCTTTTCTGCTTATTGTTATTGTCATAGATACATAGAGTTTTGAGTTTTGAGTTTTATCTGTGTTCTTTTCTGAGTTTTGAGTTTTGTTCTTGTTCTGAGTTTTATCTTTGTTCTTTTCTGAGTTTTGAGTTTTGTTCTTGTTCTAATCTTATTGTTATTGTCATGGTTAGAAAGTGTTTGTCTGTTTTTTCGATTGAATGTTTGTTGTGGTTTAATAATTTGAATTTATGATGAAATTGAATGTTAATACGTCACTGTCGCATCATATTCCTAAATGTACTAGGCCAGTTTAGTTGGGTTGGACCATACTGGTATATGAATATATGATCCTGCATCTCTATTTCCGCCCTTATCAGGATCCTGCTTATCTTATTTTAGTGCATCATAGTAGTGACAGGCAAGTATATATAGCAATTTTTTCCAAATTTTTATCACTTTTATTTGAGACTCTGATGTTGTGTAACTCAAAAGAAAGTATTTTTATCGTATCCACAGAGACTAGAGTGATATTACTAATGATCCGAGTATTGAAAGTCTTTTAGAAGTTAAGATTGTAAAAACTTGGTTTAATAAGACTCTACTTTGTAATAGACTATAATTAAAATGCAAATTTTGTAACAGAAATTATAGAATTTTTAGAAAGCTTGCAGGGATTGGTTTTCCTCTACTGTTAGTGTATGTATTTCACTGATATATCTTTTATACTCATGCTATTATTCATATCTCCATATACTTTTCAAAAGCGACGTGTATGTCTACACGAAGTTTTCTCGTTCCTTCAGTTTATTCAATTGATGATCTCTCACTCGAATTGAACACATTGACGGTGATTTAAGTACAAGTATTCAATATGGATCCCAAATATAATTCTATGTCTAGCAATTAATATTTGAGTAATTAAATATCTTGTATTCAAAGAGTTGGAAGCAATTGTCATTAACAATCAAATTCATGAAATGTGGAAATTAAGATCAAGATATAATTGATAATCGTAATAGCATGCTTGTATTAAACTGATAAACAGAAAATATACATACTTTTTTAGTAGAGTAATCCAATCCCTAGCAAGAGAGAGAGAGAGAGAGTTAGTTATCCATTAACATGATAACTTGTACAAAAGGGAAGAATTTGGGATGGATGAACATCAATGATGATTCCTCAATCGTTGATGTGAATCCAGCTCGATTCTCCAATTCTCTTCTTCCTAAGTAACCTTATAACCTATCACACAATATTCTTAGAACAAAAATCTATATCCCCTTCTGCTCATGCTTCTGCTCTTTTTATACCAGTTCCAGCCGCCTGAGTTCGCTAAGCGAAAAGATGTTCGCTACAGCGAACGGTTGCTTAAGGTTTAAGAATTCAAATCTGACCGCCTTCAGTTAACCACCACATTTCGCTATAGCGAGATGTTATTTCGCTAGAGCGAACCGTCTTCGCTGCTGCTCGCTACGAGCGAACTGGGAGATGTTGCTTCTGTTTCCATTCACTACAGCGAATCGGGGCTTCGCTGTAGCGAATATGATCTTCGCTTTCCTTCGCTGCTAGCGAACTATGAGAGTTTGTTTCTGTTTGTGACTGTGTTCTTTCGCTGCAGCGAATCGGGGCTTCGCTGTAGCAAACTCTGCTTGATTTCCCTGCTTCGCTGATGTTCGCTATAGCGAATATTGTAACACCCTTCTAATACCCCGCATAATTAATAAACAATAATCAGAGTAAACATGAAAAGGGCATTACAACTTCCAAATAATTAAACAATAATACTCATGTCATGCCATAAAAGAGAACGTCAACCAAATTTATTCAGATCATCATGTTTAACACAGCGGAATTATCTTTAACATCTGAATAACAAACAGCCAAGTCACAGACTTAAAACACCAACATAGGAAATCCACCCAAAATAGAAAGAGTTTAACAAGTAACTCTAAACGACGCCCCCAATGTTACACGACCAGAGCATGACACGGACCCAACTGACTCTAACGAACTACTTGACGAGCTAATCCTCACCAAGTACGAGAGCTACTCCTCAATCTGAAAAATAACAACAGTAAGGGTGAGTCTCATTCACATTTAACTAATGTTATAAGATATAGATAATAAAATATCATTTCAAATGCCATTCACCCAATCACAGTTATGATCAGATTCAAACCATACAATCAGTAAGCAAACAACCAAATTAACACATATTATAACATTGGACAATCTTCCATTCATGTTATAATAGCAAAACAGCCTAATGCAATGCAACTACATGCATGTGGTACCAAAATCTGGGATAACCCAACTCACCGACCCACCATCGTCAAGGATACGGTAACGCCCACTCACTAATTCCACACAATGGGAATTAGCTACCACTGATCCACCATCGTCAAGGACCAGCCACATAATGATTATGAATGCATGCATCAACCATAACATGCTCATCACCCAAATAAATCGATCAATGTCATAATCATCAATAAAACACATATTTCATACCAACAATACATGTATAATAAACACCAGTTATAACCACAACATCATACAGGTAAGACATTCATTAGTGTACCTATAAACATATCCCACCACAAACAAATAAGATCGGGTGTTTTAAAAATAATTCAAGCCACAACTCAAAACACCATTTGATTATATAAATTATTTGATTAGCTTCACTGTACTCGAAACGGCACCAAAATCCGGTTTACGGTTTAAAAGTTACACATTTTTAAACTTTTCAAAACGGCCTATCGCCAACAGCACGCGGCGCCACACACAGTTCGCGGCGCGGAACGAATAGGAACTACGCCTTCGCGGCGCAAACAAGGGTTCGCGGCGCGGAACGAATATGAACTACGCCTTCGCGGCGCAACCAAAGGTTCGCGGCGCGTACTGAACACAACACAACTTCCTGGCTTTCTGCTAAGCAGTTCGCGGCGCCAACTCCTGGACGCGGCGCGAACTGGCGATTTCCAGAACTCCGAATCGCAGAAAACAGCCTGCGATTTTGCCCTTCCTTCACCAATTCATTACCAAACCAATCCCATTCCAACCAGATTTGCATACAGTGAAACAAACACATATTATAACACATTTATAATACATTCAACCATCCAATTAACACCATACATGGTCAATACAATCATTATGCATCAATCCTCCCAAAACCTAACACTTCTATAACCTAAGCACAACCCAATTGATACGAATAACACGATCAAATTCTATCATACTACCTATAATCCCATAATAGAAGATAAACGGAAGAGTCCCCCCTTACCTGAAGGTTGATTCTTCGCTCTTCCTCGTGTCGCACTTCTCCGCTCCTCTTCTCTTTTCACGTTCAGACTCTTCTCTTCTCCTTAGTTCTATCCCTCTTTCCCCCAATTCCTCTATTTTGTGGAAAATAAAATAAAACTATTTTAATTAGTAATAGGGCCTACCAATACACCCCCCTCTTTACTAAAAGCGACACTGGCCCATTAGTCTCATTATTCCCATTTTTCTCAGTTAACTCAAATAATTCTAATATTTAATTCAAAAATTAATTAAATTAAATAAAGAATTTTATGGGGTGTTACAACTCTCCCCCACTAGAAAAGTTTTCGTCGTCGAAAACATACCTTAGGCAAAGAGTTCCGGGTAGGAGTCCTTCATCTGGCCCTCCAATTCCCACGTAACATTTCCACCGGCCGGTCCTCCCCAAGCTACTCTGACTAATGCTATCTCCTTGCCACGCAATTGTTTCACCTTCCGATCTTCAATCCTCATAGGCAAAGTTTCAACTGTCAAATTATCCTTTACCTGTACATCATCGACTTGGATCACATGAGATGGATCCTCAACTGCGATACATGGAACACATCATGCAGATTCGCAAGTGTCGGTGGCAACGCAATACGATACGCCACTTCTCCAACCCTCTCCGTAATTTGAAACGGACCAATAAAACGCGGAGTCAACTTCCTTGACTTCAGTGCTCTACCAACACCAGTTGTAGGAGTCACCCTCAAGAACACATGATCTCCTTCTTGAAATTCAAGTGTCCTTCTTCTTTTATCATGATAACTCTTCTGACGACTCTGAGAAGTCCTCATCTTCTCCTGAATCATCTTAATCCTTTCTGTTGTCTCCTGAACAATTTCCGGCCCAATCACAACACCTTCGCCAGATTCGTACCAACATAAAGGCGTTCTACACCTCCGACCATACAAAGCTTCAAATGGAGCCATACCAATACTCGAGTGAAAACTATTATTGTAAGTAAATTCGATCAAGGGTAGATAACTATCCCAAGCACCGCCCTTTTCCAACACACAAGCACGCAACAAATCTTCTAGTGATTGAATAGTTCTTTCTGTCTGTCCATCCGTCTGTGGATGATAAGCAGAACTCAATCTCAGCTTAGTACCCAAGGCCTTCTGCAAACCTTCCCAGAATCTGGATGTAAACCTTGGATCTCTATCTGACACGATACTCAAAGGAATACCATGTAAACTCACTATCTTTTCAATATACAATTGAGCCAGCTTCTCCATTGGGTAATCCATTCTCACTGGTATAAAGTGAGCAGACTTTGTCAACCTGTCCACAATAACCCAAATAGCTTCACAATTCTTCACCGTCCTCGGCAAACCTGAAACAAAATCCATAGATATACTATCCCACTTCCATTCCGGAATAAATAACGGTTGCATAGCTCCATACGGTTTCTGATGCTCAATCTTCGACTTCTGGCAAGTCAAACAAGCATATATAAATTCAGCTATTTCCTTTTTCATTCCAGGCCACCAAAACAACTTCTTTAGGTCATGATACATCTTGGTAGCACCAGGATGAATACTCAATCCGCTACGATGTCCTTCTTCCAGAATACTCTTCCTCAATTCGGCAATGTCAGGAACACAAACACGAATACCAACCCTCATTATACCATTCTCGTCGATTCTGAATTCACCTCCTTTATCTTGGTTAATCAGAGTCAACTTATCAACCAACTCTACATCAGTCTTCTGGCCCTCTCGGATTTCCTCAAGAATACCACTAGTCAGCTTCAGCATACCCAATTTAACACTGGTAGGAGTGTCTTCACATACTAAACTCAAATCTCGGAATTGCTCAATTAAATCCAATTCTCTCACCATAAGCATAGACATATGCAGGGACTTCCTACTCAATGCATCGGCAACAACATTTGCTTTACCCGGATGATAATTCAGTTCAAAATCATAATCCTTGAGAAATTCTAACCACCTTCTTTGTCTTATATTCAGCTCTTTTTGGTCAAAGAGATACTTCAGACTCTTATGATCACTAAATAATTCAAACCTTGAACCATATAGGTAATGCCTCCACAATTTCAACACAAATACCACTGCTGCCAACTCTAAGTCATGAGTCGGATAGTTTGTCTCATGCACTTTGAGTTGTCTCGACGCATAAGCGACTACCTGTTGATTCTGCATTAGTACACCTCCTAATCCCGACAACGAAGCATCACAATAAACAACAAAAGATTCCGCCGGATTCGGCAAAATCAAGATCGGCGCACTAGTCAACCTCTTCTTCAACTCTTGGAATCCTTCTTCACATTTCGAATCCCAGACGAAAGCTTGACCCTTCCTAGTCAACTTAGTTAACGGCAACGCTAACTTTGAAAAACCTTCAATGAACTTTCTATAGTAACCCGCAAGACCAAGGAAACTACGGATTTCGGAAACTGACTTCGGAGCTTCCCACTGAGATACTGCTTCTACTTTCGTTGGGTCAACGGCAATACCATCCTTGGAAATTACATGCCCAAGAAAGCTCACTTCATTTAACCAGAACTCACACTTTGACAGTTTTGCATAAAGTTTCTTTTCCTTCAATAGTTCCAATACCACTCTAAGATGATCCGCATGCTCTTCTTCATTCTTAGAATATATTAAAATATCATCAATAAATACTACTACGAACTGATCCAGATAAGGATGGAAGATCCTATTCATATACTCCATGAAAACCCCCGGCGCATTGGTTACTCCAAATGGCATCACTGTATATTCGTAATGACCATACCTCGTTCTAAATGCCGTTTTCTGAATATCGTCCGTCTTCACCCGAATCTGATGATATCCCGACCTCAAGTCAATTTTGCTGAACACACACGCTCCAACCAGTTGATCCATCAAATCATCAATCCTCGGCAAGGGATACCGATTCTTGATAGTAACCTTGTTCAGTTGTCTGTAATCCACACACAACCTCATTGAACCTTCTTTCTTCTTCACTAGTAACACCGGTGCACCCCACGGTGAGACACTAGGACGAATAAATTTCTTCTCAAGTAACTCTTCCAATTGACTCTTCAACTCAGTCAATTCCGATGCCGACATACGATAAGGTGCCATCGACATAGGACTAGTTCCAGGAATTAATTCAATAGCAAAATCCACCTCCCTCTCTGGCGGTAATTCTCTTACATCTTCTGGGAAAACTTCCGGAAATTCACATACTACCGGTAAGTCACTACTCGCCGCTTTCTTTTTCACCTCCATGGACGCAATCAGCATAAACACGGCAGCCCCGTCCTTCATTGCTTTATCCACTTGTCTAGCCGTCATCTCTAAGTCCTCAACAATGACATCTTCAGGAAAAATAACCGTTTTCGTGAAACAGTTGATATGAACCCGGTTAAATTGCAACCAATTCATGCCCAGGATAACGTCTAGTTGTTCCAACGGAAGGCACACTAAGTCCATTTCGAATTCTCTACCAAAAATATCAATTGGACAGTTCAAACAAGCAAGCGAAGTAGTCACTGAACCCGACGCAAGAGTGTCAATGATCATACTTCCATTAATATCAGATATTTCCAAATTCAGGCGTTTAGCACAATCCAATGAAATAAACGAGTGAGTTGCTCCAGTATCTATTATTGCAATTAAAGGAGTGCCATGGATAAAACACGTACCTTTAATCAACCGATCCTCTGGAGTAGTCTCTGAACCAGATAAGGCGAACACCTTGCCACCAGCTTGATTCTTCCTCGGCTTAGGACACTTAGGACTAATATGACCTTCTTCCCCGCAGTTGAAACAAGTTACAGTGTTCCCTTTGCACTCAATAGCAATGTGACCTGCCTTTCCACATCTATAGCACTTCTTTTCCTCACTTTTGCACTCGTGAATGCGATGTCCAGGTTCTCCACACTTGAAGCACTTAATAGGGGCACTAGAGTCTCCCCCACTAGGCTTCTTCCAGCCTCCTACTTTCTGGTTACCCTTACCATATGGCTTACCACGATCCATATGCTTTTTCCCTTTCCTGTCGACTAACTCGCGAGAGTGTGACGACTTCAGTTTAATATTGTCCTCTTCAAAGATTCGGCTGCAGTCAACCAAATCGACAAACCTGCGAATCCTCTGGTATCTGATACCCTGTTTAATCTCATCACGGAGACCATTTTCGAACTTAACACACTTCGAGAATTCACTAGCCTCATCATTATTGTAGTGGACATAATACTTTGCCAGCTCAACAAACTTGGACGCATACTCCGGCACGGTCATGTTACCTTGTGTCAGCTCCAAAAATTCAATCTCTTTCCTGCCTCTAACATCCTCAGGGAAGTACCTCCGCAAGAATTCTCTCTTGAACACAGCCCAAGTGATTGCAACACCTGCAGCTTGCAGTTCGTCCCTACTAGCCATCCACCAATCATCAGCTTCTTCAGACAGCATGTGAGTCCCATATCTCACCTTCAGATTTTCATCACAATCAATCACCCGGAAGATCCTTTCAATTTCCTTTAGCCACTTTTGGGCGCCTTCGGGATCGTGAGTGCCTTTGAACAACGGAGGGTTATTCCTCTGAAAACTGTTCAGCTGCCTGTCAGCACCAATTCCAGCTCCATTGGCATTCCCTCCCAACACACCAGCAATCATACCGAGAGCCTCGGCAATCGCATCGTCGTTTCTTCCTCCTCTTCCGGCCATTGTTCTGCTAAATGTCAAACAATATTTATTAGAACAAGAAGTATCGACAGTGTCAATCTTACACTAATCGCATTGTCATACCCCAAAATTTGCCCATACCATTTCTCTTGTTCAAATTCAAAATCAAGGCACAATGTTCAAAGACACCCTCTCCTAAACAATGAACTCCTGAACTAGGGTTTTGCTTTCTCTGAAGAAAATCAGTGAATGAAAGGCTCAAATACATCCCATATAGCTTATGATGTTTCAAACTATCTCCATGACAAAATTCAGGCTCTAATTCAAAAGGTTGGTCACTCGATTGCTCAGAAAGTCAACAGTCGACCGATTTGACCTAAAAGTCAACTGTGGCCAAAGTACAGTCAAAATTCCTAATTTTTTGTCAACATCCTTATTTTGACATATCATTCATCATTTGATCAAGTATAGATCATGATTCATCAAGAAAGTATCGGAAATCCACAAAAGGACAAGTTTCTAAATTAGGGTTTTGGATTAAAAGTCAACTGAACTTTGACCAGTCATAACTTTCACATGGAACATCATAAATTTCCCATCCAAAGCTCATTTTGAAGGAAATTGAATTCTCTACAACTTTGTCTCTCACATGCCAAGGCCAGAAATGCACCGTTTGGGAGATATGAGCCCAAACATTACAGGTCCTTCTAAAGGATCGAAAAAAGTCATTTTTTCTCAAAGCTCATAACATGAACATGGAAGACTCAATTAAGATGAAACCAAAAGGAGCCTTTAGGGGACTCTTTGAGCTTTCTATAAAGTATGAGAACACTTCCATAGGATCAATATTGAGGGAGATATGAAACGCACAAGTTGGTCAAATTTCAAGAAAATCATAAAACCCTAATTGCATAATTTTGTGTTTTTGAGCTAATGGGCCTAACTATGGGCCAAATAAATTCTCTTAAGCCAATTATTTTATTTTTACAACATTTATTTTTATTTATGTGAATTTTATTCATTTAAATATTAATAAATCAAATAGAATATGAAATAATTGATTTAAATCATGGGATTTATTCTCCAATCATATCCAATGTCCCAAATCAAATATTTGATTAAAATTTTCGTGAAAGCTTGATTGGAAAGAGAAAGATGGAGTTTGAATCAAAAATAAAAAAGATTTTGTGCAAATTTTGAGTAAAATCTTTTCCAATCAATGCTTGATTCTTTCTCCAAACTTTTAACCTAATTCTAAGCCCTATATATACACAATACACTCAGCAAATAAGGACACGAAAAATGGCAACCCTAGCCTCTAAAAAACACGTTGAAATTCCAAAATTTTCACAAATAACTAAGGCAACTCATCCTCTTCGTTTCTGGCCAATCCAAGGGCGAACATACGTTCCATTCTAATTCTGGGATAACAAAAGGTAAATCCAAGTGGTATGTAAGCTTTGACTACGTTGGGATTGGCATATCACCATGAACAACTTCATGCGATTTCTTCAAATTCTCATATTATGATTTTTATTGCGTTTCAAACGAATATATTTGTTTGCATGAGTTTCTGACATTTCTTAGGACCGATTAGAACCATTGTTCTGGAGATCACACGTTAGAATCGAGTGTTACCATGTTTAGGGCATGAAGGAAGTAGCCTTCGTATCTCCGGTTCCAGGACGTGTCAGACCAAACAGAGACCGCCATTGGATTCAGAAGGCTTCATTTAGTGGACCTGGGTCGGCTTCAGGTTTTTATTAACGTGTTGTGGTGTAGTTTGATTTTGCAGCCATGGTCATATGAAAATCCGCAGGAAAAATTGCCGCTGAAATCGCAGAAGAATCCGCAGGGAGGGAGGTTAGAGATGATGAATAGTAATTTGGAAAGTTGGACCTCCACGCGGATCATCTTCATTCGCTGGCTCATTCTCTCTCTCTCTTCTACCACGCGTGGCAATAATAGAGTGGCCAGTCAAAAAGTCACCAACCCCTCCCTTCACGTGATTGGCCCATGCCAGGTGACGAGGGCCCCACACTGACTTATTTAACTTTCCACCACTAATATTTGTTTTAATATTTATTTTGTAGCCCAGTTTGAAAACATCAAATGCAGCCAGCTCACATGGAAGGAGGCGAGTTTTGCAACTGAGTACTAGGGCCTGGGTTCGAACCCTACCCTTGATACTCTTAATTTTTAAGATATTTGTTTCTTTCAGATTCCGTGGAGCTCCTTCGCGAGGACCTATGATGCATCCTCACGCATCTACTCATTGATCTCCACCTCTACCAGATCTGAAGGCCAGGTGCACGCATGCTCACCATGGACCACCAAGAACGTGCCGTACCAGATCTCACGCCTTGGGACTAGTTTTCAGCATTTGGGCTTAATTCTTTTGGGCTACACCCTTTGTTTTCAGATCACACCCCCCAGGTTCATTTACTTCTTCTTTATTTTATTTCTCTATTTTTAGTTTGTTTTTATTAACTTATTTAAATTATTTTTTATATATATAATTAAAATCAACCATTAAAAAACACAAAAAATTGGATTTAGATATTAATTTAGTCAATAGGATTTTTATTATCTTTTAACTTTGATTTAAATTTAGGTTTTAGTTTAATAAATCCAAGTAATTTAGTAACTAGGTTTTATTTTATTTTTTAACTTAGGTTTTTTTATCTCACTTATTTTCGAACATCAATTTATTTCCAATTTGCGAATTCTCTTCTCATCTCCCACTCCAGTGTATGTCGCATGCCTTTAATTTTTGTTTTATTTAATTTCTGCCTTTATTTAATTACGCCACCTATATTATTTGATTTCTGTTATTTAAATTCTAGAAAGTGTATAGGTTGCAATTTTTGTGATGTAATAGTAATTAGGATTTTATCTTATCGCACTTTACTTTTTCGCATCCCCCATTTTTTGTTATGTACCCGCCTAATCCCGAAGCCTTGTAATAGTGTAGATATTTACTTTCCGCATTTTATTTTCTGCATGATATTAACTGCGTGGTTAGTAAATAGGGAGTGATAACAAGTAATTGAACTTAGCTCACTAATCCAAGATCAAATATATCTGAATTAACCACATGATTGCTACACACACTCACCTCTAAGGTAACATCCTCTTATGCTACCTTCTCAATAAAATAGTCAAGTCCCTCTGAATATAGGGATACCTTAGCTTGTTGCCTATGAGTTCAAAATCACCACGTCCCTCGGAATAAAAGATCATAGACCATTCGAGTTGCCTACGATAAATATGATCTCGTCCCTCGATTAAACGGTGATAGTCCCTTCGAATGCTAAGGTATCCTTACTATTGCCTAAATGACTATTATATCCTTCCCCGAGACTACCTGCCATCTCTATGGTAGGGACAGTCTTGTGGCGAACGATACCTCTCGATGACCCTTCGATGACCCGTACATCCAATTGAAAGACTTCCTGCCCTCTCATGGTATGGATAGATCCTTTCGCCCGAAAGACTTAAAGAACTAGAAAGACGAACTTAGGGTAGGTAGTTCTTAATTGCTTGCTCATCATCAAATCAAAAATGAAATGCTTTTCACACCTCCTATTTCAAAACGATTCTAAAACAAGGCTACGCTTATTTACAAGCTAAAGTCCTTAAACGAAATCTTTTTACTATTCACACACGACACTTCAAACTTTTCAAACAAACAAGTGAGCTAAGCAATTAAGAGCCCATGGATAACCATGGATGCAAAGGGTTCCTTACACCTTCCCTTTGCATAAATTACCCCCCGAACCCTATTTTTATTTAAAAGGTTTTTCCTGTTCTTTTAGCCTTTACGATATTTGGATAAAATAAAAGTCGGTGGCGACTCTTGCTTAACCGCGACATTTTCGATTATAAAAGTCAGTTCACCGTATTACACGCATACGAGGGGTCAACCGACACTAAGACTCTGACTCAAACGACCGACTATGCTCTGATACCACTATTGTAACACCCTTCTAATACCCCGCATAATTAATAAACAATAATCAGAGTAAACATGAAAAGGGCATTACAACTTCCAAATAATTAAACAATAATACTCATGTCATGCCATAAAAGAGAACGTCAACCAAATTTATTCAGATTATCATGTTTAACACAGCGGAATTATCTTTAACATCTGAATAACAAACAGCCAAGTCACAGACTTAAAACACCAACATAGGAAATCCACCCAAAATAGAAAGAGTTTAACAAGTAACTCTAAACGACGCCCCCAGTGTTACACGACCAGAGCATGACACGGACCCAACTGACTCTAACGAACTACTTGACGAGCTAATCCTCACCAAGTACGAGAGCTACTCCTCAATCTGAAAAATAACAACAGTAAGGGTGAGTCTCATTCACATTTAACTAATGTTATAAGATATAGATAATAAAATATCATTTCACATGTGTCATACCCCAAATTTGTCCTACCCCTTTTAATTCTAACTGGAGTATGCTTTTCATTTCACATGCATATTTCCATTAGGTCGTCTAACATGACTCATGCATTCATTAACCAATAATCTAGCATGGGATCAAGGATTTTGAAAACTTAGGGCTTCCTAATCATATTGAGGTGTGCATGCCAATCAAATTTTTATTCTTCTGGCGTTTCAAACGGTAGAGTGTGAGATTAGGGTTTATTTCCCTATGGTGAATCCAAGCTATGGTTTTCAGCTATTATGATAGAGCCTAACAGAGCTTCCAACTGAGGATCATTGAATTAGGCTCTCTCATTCGTGACTTCTTCGGAACATTACTCTTATGATTGAGCACAGGGTGTTGAATTTAAAGGGGAAGTATGTTAATTTCTTGATGCACAAGTCTGAATTAGAATGATGACTCCAATAAAAATGGGTCCATTGAAGTTGCAAGTCGACTGGAACGTTATTCATTAAGATTCAAAGTGGGTTTGCATTCAAAGATAAGTGTGAGGTTCTTAAGTAGTTGCATGGGATGGTTGATGAAAGTTATAAGATTTAAGTCCACCATAATGCGCTTGCAAGAGTTTACCATTAAATCAAGTTCCATTCATTTCATGAGCCATTGGTCTACAAAAGAGATTGAAGTTCTAATTGAAAGCTCATCCTTGATTCAAGGCCTATTCGAGCATTCATGGTTCAAGTGCTATTCAAGTGTATTCATGTTCAGACTTTTTATCAAAAAAACCAAACCCAAGTTTTATTGCAAGTGAAGCTATAAACAAGGACAAAATGAGAGCACTACAAAAAGAAGATGGAAGTATAAAAATTCATACTAAAAAAGGAGTCTCCATTGCAATTGTCCAACTCGTTACAAGAAATTCATTCAAAAGTCTCACCATTAGAAGTCAATTCCAATTCACACCTCCATCCAAAACTTTTCCAAAAAAGGTTGCAAAAGGATTCAAACATCCAAACATCTCAAATACAATTCAAAATCCATTTACATTTTATTACACAAATCCATTTCACCTCATACAAGTTGCATAACTTACAACAAAACTAATGTTTTTGTTTAAGTCTTTCTTCAAAACTTCAAGCCAATGCTCCTTCATTTTTTCTTCATGCACCATGTATACATCCATAAGGTAACATACAAACCTGCACCACAACAAGAATCAGTTCCAATCAGTTCATAAACCCAAATACTAACCTACATTATATTATTCAAACCAATTCATGTTAGAGAAAATCATTTCAGTTCACCAAATACCACAGTCAAACACATTCAGCCCCATATCATCATATCATACACATCTATATCACCTTCCAGTCATGATCAAACTAATGACCACAGCAAAAATACTTGCATACTAATTAGTTTTTTTAATAGCCTTCTTTTATTCCCTTACAACCAATTTTCAAACTAACTTTAAACCAATCCCCACTAACAGTTTCTAACAATTCTGTCAATGCCCTATTTTCAAATAACACATAACTAACTGGCCAATTCCAACCTAATCTCAACCACCTAAGCTAACTACCAGTTCAGAATTTTCAAACAAAGCTCATATAATTAACACTAACAGCCATTAGACTTTCAATTACCTAACAAAAAAAACAAAATCAACATTCACATGACATAAAACCACACACTGCCAGCTTCTCCAAATTCTAAACAGGGTCCCTGTATATACAATACAAAAAAAGAGCCTCAGATAACCAAGTTCAATCGAGCGCATACCGACAACGATTACAGAGCTGCAATATTCGTGATGCACACATCCAGTAGGCCATACGATTGCAGCCTTGTTCAGAGAAATTCCAAACAGCCCTGCAATAGTTCATAGGAGAGAAACAACATCAGAAAAAACACAGATACTTTCAATCCGAATGTTTCCCATATGCAGCCAAAGTTTAGATGCAATTACGGTCAAAGCTAGCTCAGTAGATGCAATGCAGCCTTGTTCAGAGAAATTACAAACAGCAACCTGCACAAATTAAAAGTAAGTAGTTGACTTGAAGTAACATACCTTTCGAGTCCCACATCCAAGAAATCGAAAGAGCTTGCTGCCAATCACACTTTAGGCTCCACATTCAAGAAATCAGTTCATTTCATCAATCACTCACCATATATAAACACCCTTCCCTCCACAATTCAAAACACACACCACTCTCACCTCATCACCTTCATTCAGATTCATCATCTTCTCTTCCACTCTCCACCACTTCATCACTTTCAATCTCCTAACACTCTTGATCTCATTTTCTCCAATTCTTCAATTCTTCATACACACGCCATGAACTTCATTCATCTTCATCACTTCACAACTTCTCTCAACTCTCTCGAGTTCACTCTCCCTCTCCACGGTTAATCACTCATTCATCTTCGTCATATTCTTCAATTTGCAACCTTCAATCTTCGGAATTCACACCTCAAATTTTCAACCATCTCTTCATTCTTCTCATACATCGCATCACCTTCACCTCACTCCAGCATCATCCAATTTCTTCACTCTGCAAAATTCACGCAACAATTATCACCATCCATAAATTCTTCATCACAATTCTGAAGATCACAACAGAAAAAGAACAAACCTGATAACAGAATCTCAACCTCCTCCACGATCTTCAGTTCTCTCTTGACCATAACGAATCTTCCTTCAATCCTGAGAAAGCTCTTCATTCACCTTCAGATTCTTGACCTTGAACCTTCTGCAAATTCGCAACATTATCACCGTTCTCTGCTACGAACAACACGCACCATCGAAGCTTCGCCAATCTGGAATCTACGTGCAAGAACAAGTAGCCTTATCGTCAGCACCAATCAACGCTTCTCATCACCATAACAAATTTGAAGAGAGTAGAAGAAGAAGATTGGACGAAGCTACCCGGATGCTCGAAGCAGTTCATGATTTCATTTCCTCACCTTCAACCAAGGGTCGCCTTCGTCAAATCGGAGCGTTGAAGAGTGAGAACGAATCGAGAGAATCGGCACGGTGAAAGAGATCGACGGAGAACTGATTGAGACGGAGAGAAGCGGAATTCGAATCGAATCGGAGAGGGAATGGTTTGAGGTGAAGGTCAGAGTTGATGCTGAGACAGAGTAGGGTGAGGGAGCGGACAGAGAGGTTCTCAGCCGGAGATGCTTATCTTCACCGCCACGCCGTTTCAATCGTGAAGAAGAAATAAGAACAAGTCAGGTCACATAAAATCTAACCCTAATCCCCTTTCTTTTCTTTTTCATTATTTATTTTAATTCATTTTTTATTTACTACAAAATCATAATAAAAAATCTGAATAATCATTTAGTTGGGAATTGGATCATGAACCCTGGGCCTCATACGAATTGCCATGTACACCCCCCTTAAGCCCACGTACCACTATGATTTTGTGCCAAAAACTGAACAAAAAGAATACTCTGGGCTCACAATCCCTTAGGCCCAGCGCTCACTTTTTCTGGATAAACAAAAAAAACCATGCTGGGCCTGTTTCCAAGGGGCCCTTGCGCCTCTGTTCACATGCACCCTTAGTTTCAAGTTTAACAGCCCCCTGACTCACACTTAGTTGATAGATTTTAGGCCTCCTTACTTAGTTTTTGTTACTAGATTTTTAGATAATAAAAAGCACATAAAATCATGATCTTCTCATTAGATTTTTAGGTAATAACAATTGTTAGAATCATAACTTTTGTTTGATTTTTAGGTAATTGTTGACATAAAACTCTCAATAAAAAACTCATAAAAATAGTAGTATATTTTAGGTTAATTTTTGAATTGCTTCTTTTATTTCTTTTATACCATGTCCATGCTAATTTTTGTATAATTTCTATGTGATTTTGTTGCTAGCTTTTGGCCATATTTTTGGCGTATTTTGTTAAGACCGTTTTAATGCTCCTTTTAGAATCTATCCCATCTTAACTTTAGACTTAGATCAATAACAATTAGGCTAATACTTAGGCTAGTCTCCCTCTTTTCATTTCTTTTTCTTTTACAACCATAAAACATTAATAAAAATGCTTGAATAAAAATCCCCATAAAAAATACAAAGAAAATACTTAAAACACTAATAATCAAAGTGAAAATTCTTAAAAAGGGAATGGAAGCTTGAACGTCCCTTGCTTAAGGGAATGTTCGAGTGCTTGAATCTCCCTTGCTTAAGGGTCCCATTCAGGCGTAAGTTCCCAAATTCTAAAAAACACAAACCAAAGAGTAACTCGAGTTTCCATTGCTTTAGGGATTTCCTCGAAACACTCAAACTCTCTCTCTTTCTTTCCTTTCTTAAGGGCATTGTTATCTCCGCTCCATTGCATCCTAGGCTGTCCCCTTGTGCAAGAGCACGAGCGTTAACTCCGCCCAACTAAAAAACACAAAAACAAACAAAAATATTGAGCCGAACTACGACGCTCTGATTCCTGAAAAGGATACGTAGGCATCAAGTCGCGGGGCTTGAACGAGCACAATTGTAAATATTCCTTCTTTTCCCCGTATTTCTTTTTGCATTCATTCGCATGTAGACATAGACATAGACACACCCTTTAGATAGAAACAAACATAGGTGGATACCATCGAGTACGATGGGCGCGAGGGGTGCTAATACCTTCCCCTTGCGTAACCGACTCCCGTACCTAGATTATCTGGTCGCAAGACCCTGTTCCTTCCTTTGTTAGGTTTTCTGATATTCCTTTCCCTTATGGGATGAATATATTGGTGGCGACTCTGTTCCATTTTTCGCGAGCGTGCGACAGCTGGCGACTCTGCTGGGGATTACCTAAGCAAGTCGATCCTAGCCTTTGTTTGTTTCTTTTATTGGGTGTTTATTTATTTGTTTATGTGTTTATATTTTGTATATATGTTTGCATGTTTATTTTCTGCTTGCATATCATGTTTATTTCTGCTTGCACATCATGCATCTGGACTATATTATGGGTCCCCGTGGGGGCCACATATTTTTCTGCTTTGTTTTGCAGGTGGGGGTTCTTGTGAGGTAAAAGGCCCACTACCCAGGCCAGTGACACATAGGATTAGCGTGGATGGTCATGTTGACTCCCGTGGCTCTTGCTACGATCGAGCTTGACATGGGGTACCACAACTGGGCGAGGTTCTTTCATGGAACACTGTGTCAGGCACGCTTGTTGCCTCGAACACTTTGTACCCAATGGGAACTGTAGACCCTAGTGACCATTAGGGACCACTTGTCCGTGTCTAGATTTCATACCCGTGAGATTGGGGTGGGACAGGAAACCTTGACTCCTACATACCATTGCTTCTTCATATTTGAGGTCGGACCTTTATTTGGTCTGTTCTCATGGTGCTTGATATTCTGGTATTCAAAAAGGGCGTCGAACCTTTGATCCTGTGACATTTGGCCTGTACAGAGGTTTTATATCAGTCATTCAGAGGATTGTGTGGTGGTTACTCAGATCATATGGACCTTGATCCCATGCTTGCATTGCATAACATCATTGTTTTATCCACTTCATTTGTGAGGAATTCTAAAGTCTATTTCCAAAAAAGGAAATGAAAAGAAAAAGGAAATAGAAAAGAAGGAAAAAAGAAAAGAAAAGATATTCTATAAAAAAGAAAGCTTTGGTTTCAAAATAGGATAAAAGAAAGAATGTGTGAAAAGACTTTAGGATTCCTCGGAAATGAAACATTGCATTCATATCATCATACATTTCATGGTTCCGCATCAGAAGCTAATTGGGGTCCCTTTCAATCCAGATTTCTGCTTCATCAACAAATTTGACTTCCCTACATCCGTAGCATACAAGGATTAATCAGAAGAGAATCATGGACCATCTCGAACAGAATCAGGCTGAGCTTCGTAAGGACTTAGATATTATGGGGGAAAGGATGACCCAACTCTTTGAGACTCTCCATGTTGTTGTTCAAGGGCAAGAAGAGCTCAGACAAAGTGTTGTAAAGTTGATCAAAGATACTCCGACCACTGTTACTAATGGAGGATCAAAACCTGTGCCCGTGGAAGTTCCAAATAAGGAGGATTCACATCATGAGAACGATTCTGAACTCGAAGCTTTCAAGTTCCCAATTGAGGAAAATGAGAGGAAATTTCATCTCTTGGAAGAAAGATTGAAGGCTTTAGAAGGCCGAGGCTCCTCTGGTTTGAATGCTATTGATTTGTGCCTAGTGTCTGATATCAAGATTCCTGCTAAGTTCAAAGTCCCCAGTTTTGAGAAATACAAGGGTACCACTTGTCCGATGAGTCACATCAAGGCATTCTGCAACAAGATGGCACCGTATGCAGAAAATGACAAGCTCCTCATGCACTTCTTTCAAGATAGCCTTAGTGGGGAATCCCTTGAGTGGTATACACGACTTGAACGAACCCATGTCCGTACATGGGATGAATTAGCAGAGGCTTTTCTCAAGCATTACAAGTACAACAGTGACATGGCTCCTACTAGACTACAATTCCAAAGTTTAACTCAGAAGGTTGATGAGTCTTTTAAAGAGTATGCACAAAGATGGAGAGAATTAGCTTCCAGAGTCCAACCTCCTCTTTTGGAACGAGAGCTTGTAGACATGTTCATGAATACTTTGAAAGATCCTTATCTGAACATGATGGTTGGATGTGCTTCCTCCGAATTCTCAAATTTGGTTGTCGTAGGAGAAAGAATTGAAAACGCCTTAAAGATGGGTAAAATCCAGGATATTGCTAATGTTTCCGAATTCACAGAAGAAGAGAAAAGTGAAACAGGCGCAGTTTCAGAGAATGGAGAAGAGGAAGTCTCTGTTTATCCTCAGGTTCAGGTTCCTAACTATCAGATGGTCCTAGTTTCTCCTAGCCAATATATTCCACAAGCCTTTGCCACCACTATCAATCAACAACCCCAGATGGTCCAACAACAACCGGTTCAGTATCTGCCACAAAAGCAATGTGCTCCACATCAACAAGGTCATCCGAATCAACGCCAACCTAGAAGTAATTTGGAACGAAGAAATGCTCCTTTGGACCAGATTCCTATGACATACACTAAACTTCTTCCATATCTAGTTCAAAGCTCATTGGTGGTTCCCAAATCTCTAAAGCCTCCACCACAACCGTTTCCACCTGGGTATGACCCTAATGTGCAATGTGGATATCACGCTGGATCAATGGGGCATTCAACTGAGGACTGCAATGCTTTCAAAGCCAAAGTACAACAGTTGATTGATGGGAGGCATATAACCCTTCAAGAAGGAAACATATGGGTGAATGGAATTCCTTTGCTCGAATAAATGCCTAGATTTCAGAAAGTCTCAAAAATCAACAAATTCCCTGTTTAAACTCGTTGATATGATAATAATAAAAGCACCTCTCCTTCTCAAGGTTCTTGTGCTCAGTTGTATCCCTGAGAGTTGTTGTTTCAGTTGGTGTTTTTGGTCTTTCCTCGCAACAGATAGCTTTTCTAAGTTTGATGACCATGCAAGGTTCCTCCGTGTTTGATGGTGAATATCTCTCCAACATCTATGCTTGGGGCTCCCGCACGAGGGATAAGCAAGACGTACTCTTATCTTGAGCATTGCATCACTCGCATTGCTCGAATCCCTAAAGTAAAAAAAAAAAATTAATTACAATTCTTGGGTGAATTCGTTGGAATTTTCTTTTGAAGTAACCTGAAGTGTTTGGAAGGAATTGCAAAAAGTATTCAAGATCAACAAGTCCAGACGGAGCCAAGCCTCCTCAACAATGGCAATCATCAATTCATTTCTGCATTTTCATTTGTAATTTTCTTTGTTTTGTTAAATGTTTCTTCCATGTAAAACTTGTTTGTTTTTAATGAAAATAAAAATGCACTGCATATACTAGTTTCGAATCAATCCATTCGTGTTCACTCATATATTTCTGTCTATCGATATCAAACTCTGGTTTAAGCAAAAATATCAAAAGGAGAATGATGAAAAAATAATAAATGCAAAAATCTTTAATTGTGCGCTTTTGAATAAAACCCTGCTGAGGATGTACAGGCATTGTTTCAAGTCCCCAAACACTGGAGATATAAGGGAGATAGGCCCTCGTTAACCCCTTTGAGCCTTGAAGTAGGAGTTTCTTTTCTATAAAGAAAAAACCCTCACATCTAACCCAGGGGCAGGGTAGCGTTCACTTAATCTGATCGAGCATTCAAAATTCATTAGGAGTGTGCATCAAAGGATACAACAATGGTTATCTTTCAAAAGGTTGAGGAAAATCAATGCCACAATGGTGACCCCTCATCAATCAAGGACTCAGGAAGTCACTCATTTCCAACAAATTCAGAGATTCGGGATCACACGACTTGTTCAGCAATAACACAAAAAAGAAAAGATTGAATAAAAAAAGAGAAGAGCCCGCTAAGTCAACAACTTGAAAACAAGTGACTTAGGCAAAAATTAGGGCATCCCGCTGGACTCCAAAATAAAATTCAAAAAGAATTCGTCCAGGCAAAAGTTAGGGAAACAAAAAAAAAAGGGGGCAAAGCAGAAGCGAAAAACGAGGAATACAAAATAAAGGTCCTCATCAAAGGGATAAAGTCGTGTGATCAGACACCAAAAAAACGAAGGGTAAAGTGACCGCCATGTCCAGAAGACCTCATAAATTCCTCAATCATTTCAAACTCTTTTTGAAGGATGAACGCTCGTATCAGGTTAAGTTGAACTTAGGACTGGAGAACATCACGAAGAATGGGTGGGTTAGGGTAGACTTTGAGCCTTAAATCCTTTCTTTCTAAAACCGTGAACCAGACCACGTTACAACCCTTAAAAGACCTAATTGAAGCAGGGTTTATTCCAAAAGCAAGTTGTGTAAAACTGACTCCTAGATGTGTGCTTACCATTTATGCTGGTATCGATATGACAAATAATTCAAACACTGAATGTCACAACTTTGTTTTAATAACTTTGATCTCGAAGCTAGCATAAGCATTGCATTAGGATTGTCATCTTCAAAACAAATATCTTTTACTTGCGAATAAGCACTTGACATTAAGGAAGATCAAACAATGAACAACTGCAAAAAAAGTTGATCGATTCCATAAGCCATTCACTTCAAAGGCTGACTACTCCAAGGGGAAAGTTGTGTCAATTAAGGCATCCATTCAAGCTTCCATCAATCTGGGGCAATCAAGTCGAGGAATCTCTCTTGAGTTCAACCAATCTGGGGCAGTTACGTCGAGATTTGACAAATCTCTCCAAGGATCCTTTGGGGCAAATTCCTTCATAGTTCACAAATCTTGGGGCACAATCTTCTGAGTTGTATTGATTCTCCCTGATCATAGGAGTTTATTTCTCCTGGAATTCGGTCTCTCCCCAAGCACATGAGTTTATTTCTCATGGGAGTTTGTTCCACTTCCCCGACCTGGTCTCCTTATCTGAATCTCTCATCCTCAACATGGTGAATCGAAGGAATCTCCTCAAATTCACCATCCCCAAGCAATTCAAGATGTAGGGAAAGTCAGATGAAGTCACTTCCTCCCCAACGAAGCTACATTTCAATCCTCAGTGCATTTGCCAATGATCTTTGGTACTATAAGGTTTCCAACACCGGTTCATATTGGCATCTCAAGACAACAAGCAACGGACCCCAATGATCACGCCTCTCTGTCTCACCAAGGCCTTTATTTGGCACTTTGCATATAAAATCCATTGCATATAGCATTGCATCCTCAAAAGCGTAGCATATCCGTCAAAGCGGATCATTACGCCATAGAAAAATTCAAACATGCATCAAAGTATAAGCCAGATAATACAGATCAACACCCAATCAAGATAACAATACTTCCCCACATAAAAAGCTGTCCTCACAAACCTCGACTAATATCTGCTACTACACCACAAACCTTCTCAAGCCATGGTGCCAATACCTGGTATCCTCAATCCCCAGAAGAAGTCTCATCTCCCCTCTCCAGTGTGGATCGGATACAATGTCTTTTTTCGTCAGAATCGTTGTCTCCGAGGTTATTTCCCGTGTGCTGCGCGCAGATTAGATTGCGAATGAGGGTGGGCATTCAACCCATCTCATTTTTCAATCATTTGAATAACCATACTTGGTGTGTGGCAATTCGAACGATTGCCGCTCTTGAAGAGTTACACCCCGCCTTTGGCCTGAGGGATTAATGTAATTCTTATGCTCCGCCAGCATCAACATCTTCGTGAATCTCCAATGTTTACCGATGTCTTTTGATCGAGTCTAGTCGTCACTAGTCTCTGTGGTCCCTTCCCTCGTATGGGAAAACTTTTCAGGATCTAACCCCCGTGTTGTGAATCCTTTACCTTCCAACATTCAAACAATTCCAAAGCCCAGTTCTCGCCCTGGCAAATCAAGTCAAAGCCCTGGTTCCCGTCCTGGCAAAACTTTCAAAATCCAGTTCCCGTCCTGGTAATCATCTTCCTAAATCCAGTTCCCGTCCTGGTAATCATTTTCAAGTCCAGTGCCCGTCCTGGTAATCATTTTTCAAAGCCCAATTCCTGCCTTGGCAAACCTTTCTGCAAAGTCCAGTCCTCGCCCTGGCAAATCATTTCTTTCATTTTCAGTCCTCGTATGATATCCTATGGTGAAGTCAGTTCTCGCCTGACAACCACCATTCATCCATAATTTCTTACCGTAAAACCAATTCCCAATCCCCAGCAAGTCATTATTCTCTTTCCCCATTCGACCATTACTCACTGTAAATATTTCCACCAGAAAAAACAAGAATTTCTCTTTCCCCAGCAGATATCAAAATAAGAAATGAGATAACACTTACACCATCTTTTCAGGACAAATTTCTGGTACTTTGATATTTAATCTTCTTCTACCTCGAATGTTCGAAAGGCTAGCGCTGATCTCACCTTCAGGTTTAAGACGATTAAATAGGGGCAGCTGTCATACCCCAAATTTGTCCTACCCCTTTTAATTCTAACTGGAGTATGCTTTTCATTTCACATGCATATTTCCATTAGGTCGTCTAACATGACTCATGCATTCATTAACCAATAATCTAGCATGGGATCAAGGATTTTGAAAACTTAGGGCTTCCTAATCATATTGAGGTGTGCATGTCAATCAAATTTTTATTCTTCTGGCGTTTCAAACGGTAGAGTGTGATATTAGGGTTTATTTCCCTATGGTGAATCCAAGCTATGGTTTTCAGCTATTATGATAGAGCCTAACAGAGCTTCCAACTGAGGATCATTGAATTAGGCTCTCTCATTCGTGACTTCTTCGGAACATTACTCTTATGATTGAGCACAGGGTGTTGAACTTAAAGGGGAAGTATGTTAATTTCTTGATGCACAAGTCTGAATTAGAATGATGACTCCAATAAAACTGGGTCCATTGAAGTTGCAAGTCGACTGGAACGTTATTCATTAAGATTCAAAGTGGGTTTGCATTCAAAGATAAGTGTGAGGTTCTTAAGTAGTTGCATGGGATGGTTGATGAAAGTTATAAGATTTAAGTCCACCATAATGCGCTTGCAAGAGTTTACCATTAAATCAAGTTCCATTCATTTCATGAGCCATTGGTCTACAAAAGAGATTGAAGTTCTAATTGAAAGCTCATCCTTGATTCAAGGCCTATTCGAGCATTCATGGTTCAAGTGCTATTCAAGTGTATTCATGTTCAGACTTTTTATCAAAAAAACCAAACCCAAGTTTTATTGCAAGTGAAGCTATAAACAAGGACAAAATGAGAGCACTACAAAAAGAAGATGGAAGTATAAAAATTCATACTAAAAAAGGAGTCTCCATTGCAATTGTCCAACTCGTTACAAGAAATTCATTCAAAAGTCTCACCATTAGAAGTCAATTCCAATTCACACCTCCATCCAAAACTTTGCCAAAAAAGGTTGCAAAAGGATTCAAACATCCAAACATCTCAAATACAATTCAAAATCCATTTACATTTTATTACACAAATCCATTTCACCTCATACAAGTTGCATAACTTACAACAAAACTAATGTTTTTGTTTAAGTCTTTCTTCAAAACTTCAAGCCAATGCTCCTTCATTTTTTCTTCATGCACCATGTATACATCCATAAGGTAACATACAGACCTGCACCACAACAAGAATCAGTTCCAATCAGTTCATAAACCCAAATACTAACCTACATTATATTATTCAAACCAATTCATGTTAGAGAAAATCATTTTAGTTCACCAAATACCACAGTCAAACACATTCAGCCCCATATCATCATATCATACACATCTATATCACCTTCCAGTCATGATCAAACTAATGACCACAGCAAAAATACTTGCATACTAATTAGTTTTTTTAATAGCCTTCTTTTATTCCCTTACAACCAATTTTCAAACTAACTTTAAACCAATCCCCACTAACAGTTTCTAACAATTCTGTCAATGCCCTATTTTCAAATAACACATAACTAACTGGCCAATTCCAACCTAATCTCAACCACCTAAGCTAACTACCAGTTCAGAATTTTCAAATAAAGCTCATATAATTAACACTAACAGCCATTAGACTTTCAATTACCTAACAAAAAAAAACAAAATCAACATTCACATGACATAAAACCACACACTGCCAGCTTCTCCAAATTCTAAACAGGGTCCCTGTATATACAATACAAAAAAAGAGCCTCAGATAACCAAGTCCAATCGAGCGCATACCGGCAACGATTACAGAGCTGCAATATTCATGATGCACACATCCAGTAGGCCATACGATTGCAGCCTTGTTCAGAGAAATTCCAAACAGCCCTGCAATAGTTCAGAAAAAACACAGATACTTTCAATCCGAATGTTTCCCATATGCAGCCAAAGTTTAGATGCAATTACGGTCAAAGCTAGCTCAGTAGATGCAATGCAGCCTTGTTCAGAGAAATTACAAACAGCAACCTGCACAAATTAAAAGTAAGTAGTTGACTTGAAGTAACATACCTTCCGAGTCCCACATCCAAGAAATCGAAAGAGCTTGCTGCCAATCACACTTTAGGCTCCACATTCAAGAAATCAGTTCATTTCATCAATCACTCACCATATATAAACACCCTTCCCTCCACAATTCAAAACACACACCACTCTCACCTCATCACCTTCATTCAGATTCATCATCTTCTCTTCCACTCTCCACCACTTCATCACTTTCAATCTCCTAACACTCTTGATCTCATTTTCTCCAATTCTTCATTTCTTCATACACACGCCATGAACTTCATTCATCTTCATCACTTCACAACTTCTCTCAACTCTCTCGAGTTCACTCTCCCTCTCCACGGTTAATCACTCATTCATCTTCGTCATCTTCTTCAATTTGCAACCTTCAATCTTCGGAATTCACACCTCAAATTTTCAACCATCTCTTCATTCTTCTCATACATCGCATCACCTTCACCTCACTCCAGCATCATCCAATTTCTTCACTCTGCAAAATTCACGCAACAATTATCACCATCCATAAATTCTTCATCACAATTCTTGTTGTGAATTCAATGCCAAGAACAAAGTATAAAACAAGGAAGAATAAAGGACAAGGAAGAAGAGGAACACAAGAATTTGGTTATAACTGCTATTCTTTCACTTTCTCTTAAAACAAGATTACAAGTTTACAAGAATAACAAATAACCTCTCTCACCCTAAATTAGGATTTGCAGCTTAGCAATGATGAGAGACTAGTATGCTATTTATAATAAAACCTAACATACTAACTAATGGGCTTTTTCAGCAAGGCCCATTACACAAGCCAACTTAATAAACAAGCTAACTTAACAAATTAGGGTTTAAACACTAAAACCTAATTTATCATGCTAACAACCCTAGCATCTTCGACATCTGCATGCTAGACCCATCTTCGACTACAGCAGGCACACTTCGACACCAGCATGTGAACAATCCTTCGACTTCATGCTTAACTCTGTCGAACTGTCGAACCAAGAAGCTACCCTTCGACAATACTAGAGTTCGATCCAATATCTCACAAATCTCCACCTTGGATCTAACTCTACAACATCAAGGGAACAAACTAGCTTTCTTCATGCAGCTTTATCAGCTGCATACAGTGGAAAAACTTGCAACTCGGCAATGTCTTGGTGATCATATCAGCAGCATTGTCTTCAGTCGAAACCTTCAGCACTTGGACTTCTCCACGCTCGATTACTCCTCTGACGAAATGCAGCCTCACATCAATGTGCTTAGTTCGCTCATGATAGGCTGAATTCTTCGACAGGTGTATTGCACTTTGACTATCACATTTAACAGTGATACCTCGACCTTGAAGTTTCAGCTCCTTCGCAAAACCTTCAAGCCACAATGCTTCTTTCACAGCTTCAGCTAATGCAATGTACTCCGCTTCAGTGGTTGATAGAGCAACAACCTTCTGAAGTGTTGCTTTCCAACTAATTGCTGTGCCAAACATAGTGAAAACATATCCAGAAATAGATTTTCTGGAATCCATACAACCTGCATAATCAGAGTCGACATATCCTTCTATTACTGCTTTACTATCTTCACCCAAGGTTCCACCATAAATTAGGACTCTATTCAGAGACCCATTTATGTACCTTAAAATCCACTTCAATGCTTGCCAGTGAGCCTTTCCAGGATTCGCCATGTACCTGCTTACAAGACTTATTGCGTATGCTATGTCGGGTCTAGTACAGACCATAGCATACATCAAAGAACCGACTATATTAGCATATGGGATGTTATTCATATAGGCTCTTTCGACATCAGTACTGGGACACTGATCAATACTCAGCTTGAATTGAGGGTTTGTTGGAGTCACAACTGGCTTCGAATTCGACATACCAAACTTTTCAAGAATCTTCCGTAGATATGCCTCTTGAGATAGGCATAACTTCGACTTCTTTCTATCTCTTCGAATGTCAATTCCAAGAATCCTGGAAGCAGCTCCCAGATCCTTCATATCGAACTCCTTATTGAGTTCAGCCTTCACCCTCATCACATCTTCGACACTGTTGCTTGCTATGAGAATATCATCCACATAAAGCAACAAAATAACAAATGAATTACCAGGTCGAAATCTGAAGTAAACGCAGTGGTCGAACTGACTTCTAATGAAACTTATGCGTGCCATGAACTTGTCGAATCTCCTATTCCACTGTCGAGGAGATTGTTTCAGACCATACAAAGATCTCTTTAACTTGCACACATAATCTTCCTTCTCCTTTTCGACATACCCTTCAGGTTGCCTCATCAGGATCGTTTCATCTAGATCACCATACAAGAACGCAGTCTTCACATCCATCTGTTCCAGTTCAAGATCGAACTGTGCCACCATGGCAAGCAACATTCGAATGGACCTATGCTTCACAACAGGAGAAAACACATCATTAAAGTCGACACCTTCTTTCTGAGTGAAACCCCTTGCAACTAACCTTGCCTTGTATTTTTTCGACGTCACTCATTCTATTCCTTCCTTAACTTTGAAAATCCATTTACAGCTGACTAACCTTGCCCCAGCAGGTTTCTTGATCAGTTCCCAGGTATGATTATCATGAAGAGATTTCATCTCATCATCCATGGCCTTCAGCCATTCAGTCTTATTTCGACTCCTCATAACTTCCTTATAGTCTCTAGGTTCTTCGTCTAGAACCTCACTTGCAGAGATTAAGGCATAAGCTATAAGATCTGCATATCCAAGTCTCTGAGGTGGCTTGATGACTCTTCTCGACCTATCTCTCGACAATAGGTAGTCATCGTCAGTTTCCTCAACTTCAGCATCTTCTGCTTCTTCTTCGATTTCATCTGGGATTTGCAATTCAGCATCAACATGCTCCACCTCAACAGGAATCTCTACCTGTTCCAGCTCTTCGTCAGATGTTTCTGTACTTCGACCAACATCATCAGTTTTCTTAAAAGCCATTTCAACTTCATTGAAAACTACATCTCGACTGGTGATACACCTCCTGTGACCTGGCTCTAGGCACCATAGCCTATAAGCTTTGACTCCTTCAGGGTATCCCATGAACATGCATTTCAGAGCTCTAGGTTCGACTTTGTCTTGCCTAATGTGAGCATAGGCTACGCAGCCAAATACTCTCAGTTTGTCGAGATCTGGTGGATGTCCCGACCAAACTTCTTCAGGTGTCTTCATATCTAACGCTGTCGAAGGACATCTGTTTATCAGATATGTTGCTGTCGAAACAGCCTCAGCCCAGAACACCTTTGTTAACCCCGCACTAGTCAGCATGCATCTGACTCTCTCCAAAATAGTTCGATTAAACCTTTCAGCCAAACCATTTTGCTGTGGAGTACCTGCAGTAGTTCTATGCCTTGCAATACCAGAGGCAGCACAAAAACTGTCGAATGCCTCATTGCAAAATTCAAGGCCATTGTCGGTTCTCAACCTCTTGACCTTTCTGCCAGTCTGATTTTCAACCAGAGTCTTCCAACTTTTGAAATTCTCAAAAGTTTCATCCTTAGTCTTCTGGATGAATACCCATAATTTTCTGGAATAATCATCTACTATGGATAGAAAATACCTTGCTCCTGAATGTGATGGACACCTTGCAGGCCCCCAAAGATCAGCATGGATGTAATCAAGGGATCCATGTGTTCTTTGTTTGCCTTTGTTGAACTTCACTCTGCAAGATTTTCCAAGTACACAGGGTTCACAAAACTTCAGCTTTTCGACTTTGTCTCCACCAAGCAGATTTTGTTTCCCTAATTCGACCAGACCCCTTTCACTGACATGGCCCAATCTCATGTGCCAGATTTCTGTTTTCGACAAAGGTTTCGTGGATGCAACATTTGTCGAACCACTTACAACTTCAGCCTCAAGGGTATACAAGCCTTGTTTCTTCACGCCTCTCAAGACTTCCTTCGAACCCTTCATGACTCTTAGGATACTTTTCTCTCCTTGGAAAACATATCCTTTCTTGTCGAATTCACCAAGAGAAAGCAGATTTCTCTTCAAATCAGGAACATACCTGACTTCAGTCAACAACCTTATTGACTCATCATGGAGCTTGAATCTCACAGATCCAACACCTGCAATCTTGCAAGCCTTGTTGTTTCCCAGCAATACTGATCCACCATCTTGATCACATAATTCCTCGAACAAGTCTTTGTTTGGAGTCATGTGCCAAGTGCAACCTGAATCCATAATCCACTCCTTCTTAGAGTCACTGCTTGAAACCACAAGAACATCAGATGATTCGAAATCATCTTGAACAATGGCAGCGTTGCCATTATCCTTACCTCCATGATATTTCAAGCGTTCAGGGCACACCTTTCTTGTGTGACCCTCCTTCTTACAATGGTAGCACTGAATGCCAGATGCTTCGCCACTATAAGTCTTCGACTGGCTTTTGCCTTTCTTCTTGTCGAACTTACCATCCTTTCGTAAGAGTTTTCCTTTAACGGCCAAACCTTCGCCAACAGTCGAAGGTTTATGCTCCTTTCGTTCATTCAAGTCCTTAGAGTACAAGGCTGATTGAACTTCTTCAAACGTCAGGGACTCCCTTCCATACAAGAGAGTTTCTTTGAAGTGAGCATGTGATCGAGGCAAAGAACACAATAGTAACAGCGCTTGATCTTCATCATCGATCTTCACATCAATATTTTCAAGATCAAGAATCAGCTTGTTGAACATATCCAACTGCTCAGCCAATACTTTGTCTTCAATCATCTTGAATGAATACAAAGCTTGCTTCAGGTAGAGTCGATTTACCAGCGATTTCGTCATATACAAAATTTCAAGTTTCACCCATAACCCTGATGCCGTCGTCTCCTTTGATACCTGCCGGAGAACCTTATCACCAAGGCTCAACAGAATTGCGCTGTGTGCTTTCTCGATCATAGTTGTCTTCTCCGCTGCCGTTAATGCAGCATTCATGGCTGCCTCTCCCTTCAACGCTTCCAAACAACCCTGCTGAACCAGTAGGGCTTTCATCTTCAAGCGCCACAGACCGAAATCATTCACTCCGGTGAACTTTTCAATCTCATACTTTGTTGAAGGCATCTTCTCCACGCTCACCGCACCAATTTGTTGTGAATTCAATGCCAAGAACAAAGTATAAAACAAGGAAGAATAAAGGACAAGGAAGAAGAGGAACACAAGAATTTGGTTATAACTGCTATTCTTTCACTTTCTCTTAAAACAAGATTACAAGTTTACAAGAATAACAAATAACCTCTCTCACCCTAAATTAGGATTTGCAGCTTAGCAATGATGAGAGACTAGTATGCTATTTATAATAAAACCTAACATACTAACTAATGGGCTTTTTCAGCAAGGCCCATTACACAAGCCAACTTAATAAACAAGCTAACTTAACAAATTAGGGTTTAAACACTAAAACCTAATTTATCATGCTAACAACCCTAGCATCTTCGACATCTGCATGCTAGACCCATCTTCGACTACAGCATGCACACTTCGACACCAGCATGTGAACAATCCTTCGACTTCATGCTTAACTCTGTCGAACTGTCGAACCAAGAAGCTACCCTTCGACAATACTAGAGTTCGATCCAATATCTCACAATTCTGAAGATCACAACAGAAAAAGAACAAACCTGATAACAGAATCTCAACCTCCTCCACGATCTTCAGTTCTCTCTTGACCATAACGAATCTTCCTTCAATCCTGAGAAAGCTCTTCATTCACCTTCAGATTCTTGACCTTGAACCTTCTGCAAATTCGCAACATTATCACCGTTCTCTGCTACGAACAACACGCACCATCGAAGCTTCGCCAATCTGGAATCTACGTGCAAGAACAAGTAGCCTTATCGTCAGCACCAATCAACGCTTCTCATCACCATAACAAATTTGAAGAGAGTAGAAGAAGAAGATTGGACGAAGCTACCCGGATGCTCGAAGCAGTTCATGATTTCATTTCCTCACCTTCAACCAAGGGTCGCCTTCGTCAAATCGGAGCGTTGAAGAGTGAGAACGAATCGAGAGAATCGGCACGGTGAAAGAGATCGACGGAGAACTGATTGAGACGGAGAGAAGCGGAATTCGAATCGAATCGGAGAGGGAATGGTTTGAGGTGAAGGTCAGAGTTGATGCTGAGACAGAGTAGGGTGAGGGAGCGGACAGAGAGGTTCTCAGCCGGAGATGCTTATCTTCACCGCCGCGCCGTTTCAATCGTGAAGAAGAAAGAAGAACAAGTCAGGTCACATAAAATCTAACCCTAATCCCCTTTCTTTTCTTTTTCATTATTTGTTTTAATTCATTTTTTATTTACTACAAAATCATAATAAAAAATCTGAATAATCATTTAGTTGGGAATTGGATCATGAACCCTGGGCCTCATACGAATTGCCATGTACACCCCCCTTAAGCCCACGTACCACTATGATTTTGTGCCAAAAACTGAACAAAAAGAATACTCTGGGCTCACAATCCCTTAGGCCCAGCGCTCACTTTTTCTGGATAAACAAAAAAAACCATGCTGGGCCTGTTTCCAAGGGGCCCTTGCGCCTCTGTTCACATGCACCCTTAGTTTCAAGTTTAACAGCCCCCTGACTCACACTTAGTTGATAGATTTTAGGCCTCCTTACTTAGTTTTTGTTACTAGATTTTTAGATAATAAAAAGCACATAAAATCATGATCTTCTCATTAGATTTTTAGGTAATAACAATTGTTAGAATCATAACTTTTGTTTGATTTTTAGGTAATTGTTGACATAAAACTCTCAATAAAAAACTCATAAAAATAGTAGTATATTTTAGGTTAATTTTTGAATTGCTTCTTTTATTTCTTTTATACCATGTCCATGCTAATTTTTGTATAATTTCTATGTGATTTTGTTGCTAGCTTTTGGCCATATTTTTGGCCTATTTTGTTAAGACCGTTTTAATGGTCCTTTTAGAATCTATCCCATCTTAACTTTAGACTTAGATCAATAACAATTAGGCTAATACTTAGGCTAGTCTCCCTCTTTTCATTTCTTTTTCTTTTACAACCATAAAACATTAATAAAAATGCTTGAATAAAAATCCCCATAAAAAATACAAAGAAAATACTTAAAACACTAATAATCAAAGTGAAAATTCTTAAAAAGGGAATGGAAGCTTGAACGTCCCTTGCTTAAGGGAATGTTCGAGTGCTTGAATCTCCCTTGCTTAAGGGTCCCATTCAGGCGTAAGTTCTCAAATTCTAAAAAACACAAACCAAAGAGTAACTCGAGTTTCCCTTGCTTTAGGGATTTCCTCGAAACACTCAAACTCTCTCTCTTTCTCTCCTTTCTTAAGGGCATTGTTATCTCGGCTCCATTGCATCCTAGGCTGTCCCCTTGTGCAAGAGCGCGAGCGTTAACTCCGCCCAACTAAAAAACACAAAAACAAACAAAAATATTGAGCCGAACTACGACGCTCTGATTCCTGAAAAGGATACGTAGGCATCAAGTCGCGGGGCTTGAACGAGCACATTTGTAAATATTCCTTCTTTTCCCCGTATTTCTTTTTGCATTCATTCGCATGTAGACATAGACATAGACACACCCTTTAGATAGAAACAAACATAGGTGGATACCATCGAGTACGATGGGCGCGAGGGGTGCTAATACCTTCCCCTTGCGTAACCGACTCCCGTACCTAGATTATCTGGTCGCAAGACCCTGTTCCTTCCTTTGTTAGGTTTTCTGATATTCCTTTCCCTTATGGGATGAATATATTGGTGGCGACTCTGTTCCATTTTTCGCGAGCATGCGACAACATGCCATTCACCCAATCACAGTTATGATCAGATTCAAACCATACAATTAGTAAGCAAACAACCAAATTAACACATATTATAACATTGGACAATCTTCCATTCATGTTATAATAGCAAAACAGCCTAATGCAATGCAACTACATGCATGTGGTACCAAAATCTGGGATAACCCAACTCACCGACCCACCATCGTCAAGGATACGGTAACGCCCACTCACTAATTCCACACAATGGGAATTAGCTACCACTGATCCACCATCGTCAAGGACCAGCCACATAATGATTATGAATGCATGCATCAACCATAACATGCTCATCACCCAAATAAATCGATCAATGTCATAATCATCAATAAAACACATATTTCATACCAACAATACATGTATAATAAACACCAGTTATAACCACAACATCATACAGGTAAGACATTCATTAGTGTACCTATAAACATATCCCACCACAAACAAATAAGATCGGGTGTTTTAAAAATAATTCAAGCCACAACTCAAAACACCATTTGATTATATAAATTATTTGATTAGCTTCACTGTACTCGAAACGGCACCAAAATCCGGTTTACGGTTTAAAAGTTACACATTTTTAAACTTTTCAAAACGGCCTATCGCCAACAGCACGCGGCGCCACACACAGTTCGCGGCGCGGAACGAATAGGAACTACGCCTTCGCGGCGCAAACAAGGGTTCGCGGCGCGGAACGAATATGAACTACACCTTCGCGGCGCAACCAAAGGTTCGCGGCGCGTACTGAACACAACACAACTTCCTGGCTTTCTGCCAAGCAGTTCGCGGCGCCAACTCCTGGATGCGGCGCGAACTGACGATTTCCAGAACTCCGAATCGCAGAAAACAGCCTGCAATTTTGCCCTTCCTTCACCAATTCATTACCAAACCAATCCCATTCCAACCAGATTTGCATACAGTGAAACAAACACATATTATAACACATTTATAATACATTCAACCATCCAATTAACACCATACATGGTCAATACAATCATTATGCATCAATCCTCCCAAAACCTAACACTTCTATAACCTAAGCACAACCCAATTGATAGGAATAACACGATCAAATTCTATCATACTACCTATAATCCCATAATAGAAGATAAACGGAAGAGTCCCCCCTTACCTGAAGGTTGATTCTTCGCTCTTCCTCGTGTCGCACTTCTCCGCTCCTCTTCTCTTTTCACGTTCAGACTCTTCTCTTCTCCTTAGTTCTATCCCTCTTTCCCCCAATTCCTCTATTTTGTGGAAAATAAAATAAAACTATTTTAATTAGTAATAGGGCCTACCAATACACCCCCCCTCTTTACTAAAAGCGACACTGGCCCATTAGTCTCATTATTCCCATTTTTCTCAGTTAACTCAAATAATTCTAATATTTAATCCAAAAATTAATTAAATTAAATAAAGAATTTTATGGGGTGTTACAAATATTCTTTTTCTTCTTTCCTTTGTTTCTGGGTGGATTCGCTACAGCGAATCGAGGCTTCGCGTAGCGAACTGTCTTTTGCTGGTGTTTATCAGGGTCTTATAGACTTTGACTCTTTTTGTCCCTTTCTTTCTCAACCTGCACAAATGTAATATAAGTCAATGTATTTCTTTTCTTGCTCAAATTGTGCTTTTAACTATATATAATTGAATTGTTAGTGTCACAATGGTGTTTTTGTGGATATTATTTTAACAGCTTGTGGCTTGTTAACAGACTCAAAATAGGCATGAAGCAACATTAATTTTTATCACTTTTGTTAAGTTAGTGTTCTGTCTTAATGTGATTTCCTCATAAGAATCCAATACACTAAACAATTAAATGTTCTCTCTTCCTTCTATTAATTTATTTTGAATTTTCAGTTCGGTTATTAGCTGTTTATTTTTCAGTTCCGCTTGATCCTTGGCTTTTTTGTGTGTTTATATGAATTAAATTTTTCCATCTCTTTTTGGTTAATTCTGGTGGTGGAGTTTGGTCATTTACTTGTGCTTTGTCTGAGTTGCAGATTCTTGATGCTTTCTCAAGCTGTAGTTCATCTACAAACAAAAATTTGCAGTTGTCCTACTCTACATTGATACTCAAGTAAGTCAGATTTTTTATACACAAACACTGAAGTCTTTTATTGACTCTAGGTTGAAGCAAACTTGTTTTGTAAAATAACAGTACTTATTATTGGAGTTTCACAAGTATCTCTTGCATTTATACTTACTTATTATAATTTGTTTATTCAGCGTTTCAAAGTTCTTGTTATTCTTTGCGTGTTAGTTCTAAATAAAAGATACGGTCTCCTTAAAGTGCTCCAGGGCTTTCTGATTTTTTATAACCCAAAAAAGGTTAAGAGCTGGTTGGGATTAACTTCTCCATCAGCACTTACGAGAACAGGAATATTAAAATATTTAGTTTGCAATGACTATGGGTTTTTAAATAATGACTAAATTTATATATTGAAGTTAACTTCTGCTTCTCTATTTTCAGTTTTTTTTCATTTTACTTTTCGCCTCCTCCACCATCGTCCTCCTCCGACCGTCGTTCTCCGTTCTCCTCGTCCAGTCGTTCTCTGTTCTCCTCGTCCGGTCGTCCTCCGTTCTCCTCCTCCGGTCGCCGTTCTAGTTCTCCTCCTCCGTTATTCTTCTCCGGTGAGTTGTATAGTTCTCCTCATCCATACACCTTAAGCTTCTTAGAATATGAATTGTTAGATGAGAGTGTCGCTTATCTTTGTTATTGTTCCATTAATAATTATAAAATTTTAGCAGAGGCTTCTGAACTTCCTCAATTGCCGAATAAGGATATTAGCTGGAAAAATTGCAATTGCTTCTACTTTAGCTGCTTTGGGATTTTTCGTGGTTACAAGATTGGATTTTGGTGTTTCTTTGAAGGATCTCTCTGCTGTTGCATTGCCTTACGAACAAGTTCATTCATAAACTATTCTTGAAATTTTGTTGAAATTAAATGAAAATTGTTTTATAAACTCTCTCAAAACAATAAAAAATGTTTAGGACTGTTAAAAGTGAGTTGGAAACAGTTGAAATTCTGTTAGGTTAGTTATATGGTTTGATTATGTTGGCACTGTTAGCACTCTTTAGCATATGTTTTCTCCCCTAAATTTATTTTCGGATTAATTTTCTGACAATCATGATATTAAGATGTTAAAGACAAACTTAAGGACTATATTATGTGGTAGCCCTCACCACATGATAATCATTAAAAGCTAAAGAATGGTTGGCTAACAAAAATGGCAACTCTCACTGATAGTATGTTAGAAAAAAGTATGTTTATGAGAAACCTGTCAAACTTTTGGTCTAGGCTTCTAGTAGAGCATTCAACTGGTACAGTTGTCTAGATGCTTTGAAAAGATTCCACACTTCCTAGTTAGCTATTATGACATAGTTAGTTAGCTATTATGGTATAGTTAGTTAGCATTAGCTATTATGGTATTCTACACTTCCTAGTTAGCTAAAGTCATGTTCATGTATTATGTGAGTACTAATTATGCATGCATACAAATATGCATGTGTTTATAGAAATTGCATGTGTTTATGCATGTACTAATTAGTGTTTTTGTTTACCTTAATTAGTGATAATTCCATGGATAAAAAATGGATGAATGCCGATCGATTGTCAAAAGAGTACGAGAATGGGGTATTGGAATTCGTTAAGTTTGTTGTTGAACACGTCGAAGACGGCGGTCGAATGAAATGTCCTTGTTTGGGTTGTTGTTATGGGGGTCGGGTGGACGCAGATGGATTGAAATCGCATATACTGACGCATGGGATTGATCAAAGTTATAAGTGTTGGATATATAATGGTGAGGAAATTAGCGAGAATGTTGAACCGGGGGAGAAAAGTAATACGACAACCTATGCTTCAGACGACAATGACACGGATACATGCGATTGTGATCGAGTCGAAGAGATTGCAGAAGCACTTGAAGAAGATCTTAAGGACTGTCCCAAAATGTTTGAGAGGTTGGTAAGCGATGCATAGAAACCGCTGTATAAAGGTTGCAGTAAATTCACAAGATTGTCTGTGGTATTAAAGTTGTACAACTTACAAGCGGGCAATGGATGGTCGGATAAAAGTTTCACAGAGTTATTAGCCCTTATGAGAGATATGCTTCCGGAGGATAATGTTCTTCCTAATCGAACCTATGAGGCCAAAAAATCTTGTGCTCTATTGGCATGAGCTATGATAAGATACATGTCTGTCCAAACGATTGCGTTTTGTTTCGAAACGAATATGCATCGTTAAATGAGTGCCCTAAATGCGGTTTATCTCGATATAAGAAAAAATTGTCTCTAGCAAAAGTCTTATGGTATTTTCCTATAATTCCGAGATTTAGGCGCATGTTTCGTAGTGAAATCGATGCAAGACATTTGACTTGGCATGCAGATGAAAGAATTATTGATGGAAAGTATCGACATCCGGCATATTCACCACAGTGGTCGAAAATTGATGATGATTATTCTGATTTTGGAGAAGAAGCAAGAAACCTTCGATTGGCATTATCTACTGATGGAATGAACCCACATGGTCTTCAAAGTATCTCACATACCACATGGCCTGTGATTCTTATGATTTATAACCTACCCCCATGGCTATGTATGAAGCGTAAGTACATGATGTTATCTATGTTAATTTCTGGGCCTAAACAACCAGGGAATGACATAGACGTATACTTGACACCTTTGATCGAAGATTTAAAGATTTTGTGGGAGAACGGTGTGGAGGTTTATGATGGATATAGGAAAGAAAGTTTCAATTTGAGGGCGATATTATTTGGCACAATTAATGATTTTCCAGCATACGGAAATCTATCAGGGTACAACATTAAAGGTCAAAAAGCGTGTCCTGATTGTGAAGATGGAACCGATACGACGCGATTGGAACTTTGTCAGAAGAATGTGTTTCTCGAAAATCGTAGATTCTTACATTCTAAACATCACTACCGTGGGTGGAGACAAGCATTCAATGGAAAGGCAGAACAACATAGAGCTCCACCTATATTGACAGGTGATCAAATTTTTGAAAAGATGAAAGATGTGAGTACTCAGTTTGGCAAGCCTTTTTCACATAAGGTTGTCAAAGGTGGGTGGAAGAAGAGGTCGATTTTTTTTTAATTGCCATATTGGAAGTCTTTGTATGTGAGACATTTTCTCGATGTTATGCATATTGAAAAAAATGTATTCGAAAGTGTTATTGGTACGTTACTCAATATAAACGGAAAGTCTAAGGATGACGTTAATGCAAGGGAGGACATGTTAAAGATGGGAATAAGAATTGAATTGGGACCAGTGAAGAAAGGAAGACGAACATATCTACCACCTGCTACTTTTACTCTATCTAGAAAGGAGAAAAAAATATTGTGCAATTTTCTAAGTGAAGTAAAAGTTCCAGAAGGATACTCTTCAGATATTAGAAGACTCGTGTCTATGAAAGACCTCAAGTTGAAGAGTTTAAAGACACATGATTGTCATGTTATAATGGAGCATTTTCTACCAATAGGTATACGTTCCATTTTGCCAGAAAAAGTAAGAAGCGCCATAACTAAATTGTGTTTTTTCTTTAGGTCAATCTGTAGTTAGGTGATTGATCCTGATGTCTTACCAACACTGCAAAAAGAAATAGTTATTACCTTGTGTGAGCTTGAGATGTATTTTCCTCCCTCTTTTTTTGACATAATGGTACATCTAGTTGTTCATCTTGTGAAAGAGACACAGTTGTGTGGACCAGCTTATATGAGATGGATGTACCCTGCTGAACGTTATATGAAAATATTAAAAGGGTACGTGAAAAACCGGAGTCGCCCAGAGGGTTGTATTTTTGAATGATACATTGTTGAAGAAGCGGTTGAGTTTTGTACTAAATATTTGTCCAACGTTCAATCCGTTGGGCTCCCCAAAACTCATATTTTTGAAAAAAAGGAAGGTAAAAAATTAATTGGAAATAAAATTGTGACAGTATCAAGGGATGAACGGGAGCAAGTGCATTTGTATGTTCTGCACAATGACAGTGAGGTTGAGCCATATGTTGAAATGCACAAGGTTGTACTCCGAGGGTTAAATCAGAACAGAAATGAAAATTGGATAGTACGAGAGCACAATCAAAGTTTTATACAATGGTTTAAGGATCATATTTATTCAAAGCGCTCTTCAGATCCTGCTTCAATAACAGAAAGGTTGAGATGTTTAGCATATGGTCCAAGTTTGCATGTGTTTTCTCACAGCGCATACGCAATAAATGGATACACATTTTATACCAAAGAACAAGATGATAAAAGTACTATGCGAAATAGTGGTGTCACAGTGCTAGCTGAAGCAATGCACATATCAAGTATGAAGGACTTAAACCCCAAATATGCAAATCTGTCATATTTTGGGGTTATTGAGCACATTTGGGTGTTTGATTACGAGAATTTTAAGATTCCTATCTTTGGTTGCAAGTGGATAAATAGTAGTGGCATACGAATGGATAAGTCAGGATTTCTGCAAGTTGATCTTAATAGGGTGGGGTACAAAGACGAGCCTTTTATTCTAGCATCTCAAGCTAAACAAGTGTTTTATGTTACTGACACGACGAGTACGAAATGGTCTATAGTGCTTTTATCTAACAAAGTGGCTGATGATACCGGTGTAGATCAAGGTGATATTGATGTTGAGAATCAGTCAAGTGTTAAACAGAATGATCAAGATGAGAATAGTATAACGGATGAATCATATATCAGAAAGGATCATGATGAGGGAATTTGGATCAATTCTGACGTCCGCGTTGCTGAGAAACAAGTAATTCGTATTTCAACTAAGAAAAGAAAGAGATGTTAGTGAAAGAAGTAATATCATAAAATATTATATATTATGTCATTGTCAATAAATTTATATGATGTGTCATGTGTTTTTATAGTTATTTGTATATGTGTCTGTAATTTATGTGCGTATACGTGTTTTTTGTTTTATTTTCATTGTTCATCGTGTTATCCTGCGATTACTATATGATAATATTTGATAATGTAACTATGTGAGTGTTACTAGTATGTCTGAATGTGTTAATCAAAAAATTATTGTGTACAGTATAATCTTATGATGTAATAAGTTTATGTTTTATATTCAATTGATTATGGAATTTTATGAGTGTCAATTGATTATGTTTTTCTTTATTATAGGTTAATTAGATGACTAGTAACGAGGATCAACCACATGATGATGCTATTGATGATGGAGATCATGACAACATTGTTGATCAGGAAGCGGAAATTAGAAGAGGAATAACACTTATGAAGAGAGTCATTCGTTATAGAGACCGAGGCATACTATTAGATGCGCATTGGAGCGAAATTGGCCTACTAATTGAGCCGAACGGTTCAAAGATTACAAGTTTTATTGGTGCACTCGTAAGGAATGCAATTCCAATTACTTGTGATGATTGGAGAGATACAAATTTGGAAGAAGCTAAAGACAAACTTTGGATTGAGATACAGGTACCATATGTGATGTTATTTGTTTTTAATGACAATTAAGTCTTTAAATTACTTGTACTAACGCACTGTGTATGTTTTTCGTAGAGGAGTTTCAACAACATGGAGGATAATAGAAGAAAAATTTGTCTCAAATTGGCCGGAAGACTACTAAGAGGGTTTAGGACTTTTTTAACAAGGAGATATCTTAAGGATGCGAATAAAATTTTTGTTGATGCAGAGTATCCAGAAAGATATAACAGTTTGATTGCACCTGAAGAATGGGTAACGTTTAAAGCAAAACGAAAAAACCCAAATTTTCGGAGTAGAAGTGAAACAAATCGGCAAAGAGCATCAGGTCCCCCATATCCATACAGAAAAGGGCGTATGGGATATGGACGCTTAGAACAGTCTATTGTAAGTATCTATAAATTTCAATGTTATACTTGTTCATCGTGAGTTATATTTGATCATATTATTTGGCTTAATGTGTAGTTAACAAGGGAGAGTAGTTCTGAAACATCTGTTCCACCACATGTTTTGTGGAAGGAAGCCCGTGTGGGAAAGGATGGAGTTGTCAAAGAAGATGTTCAAAAAGTTTTTGAAAAATGCGTAAGTATAGCATTATTTCTTTAATTAAATCAAAAGTTTAGTTACATATTATTAAGACAAATTTTGAATATTCATATGAATTTCAGGAGACTCTATCTTAGTCTATATCTCCAGATGAAGGCAATGATTGCATGAGCATACTTAGCCGCGCATTATATATTCCTGAATATTCTGGTCGGGTGAGGGGTGAGGGATTTGGAATCACTCCAACATCCTTGAAGATGAAAAAACAGAAGGCTCCTAGCAATAGAGAACTACAGGAAACCTTGTATGCACTACAAGCTGAAGTCCGCGAATTGAAAAGGGAAAAAGAATTAAGAGAGCAAGCTTCAGGTTGTAAAGCTACAAGTGACAAAAGGTAGTATCGGTTGTAATTTCCAACCGAATCTTCCAGAGGTAATTATATATATTATTATGAAATTAAAGTAGCTTGATTTATTTAATTGAAATATATACACAATAACAATTTGAAATTTATTATTGGTTTTAGGGCATTTCACCTTGCCAACTCTACTTATCGTCACCGACTTATCGGATGGTTGGCAAGGGAAAAGTGCATAAAACTTTGGGAGAATTACTTCACACTAGACCGCTCCGTACTGGCTATTTGAAAGTATCGGTTGACATTGCTTTAGAGAAGGATGCGTTATTACCGCATCCTGACGATGTTTCGGATGCCACATTGGTGGGAGATGCAATAGGTTCGTTTGTTGCATGGCCGTCAAGCCTAAAGAGATTGAAGATGCCAGTAAGGGTAAGAAGCCTAAAAAGGTTGTTGCTAAGAAGACCGCAGCTAAGAAAAAACCTACTCCCAATAAGTTTAGGTCGTGCCTTTTCACATTTTTACAACTCTCTGATATTCCGCAAGGAAACACCCGTTTTGTACCTATGGAGGAAGATGTGTTTGGTATTGACCATCAAGAAACAGTTGGTATGGAGGATTTTGAACAAATTTTTGAACATACGCAATTAGGCCTCGGTGTTATTGATACATACATAAGGTATATCCGATCTAATTTGTTTAATTAAATGAATAATTCATTTACTCATTTCAAATGTTAATGAGGTCTTTTATTTAAGGTTTTTGTATGAAAAATTGATACACCCGAGTGGATTGAGGCAAAGATTCGCTTTCTTAGCTCCCTTCAATACCAACTTAGGGTTAATCATATCTGAACCGGATGAAGTCATGGCGTATGTACTCAACCGTTTTATGGCCAGCATAAATTCAGAAAAGTTGTTCTTTTTACCGTTTAATACCGGCAGCGGGTTAGACTTTAATTCTACATTCATCTATTATAATTTTTCATATTTTGACATTGTGTAGAAAGTTTTCATCTCTGTTTTGCCTTACAGTGGACATTGGTTGTTGGTCGCGATTAATCCTATCAGAGAAGTTGTATATTTTCTGGATTCCTTACACAATCCAATTAGTACATACGAAGCTATGAAGGAGTTGGTTGATACGTAAGTGAGATTGTTCTAAATATTCGTGTGTATATTTATTTATTTATTTATTTATGTGAATTGTTCTAAATTATGCGTTTATGTTTTATTAGCGTTATACAAGTTTTTCGAGCACAAAGAGGAAGTCAAGTACCAAAGAGTAAAGCCAACAACATCACATGGATTCGAGTGGAGGTATATTAATTAATTATCACAATTTTGATTATATAAATAGTGATGATACGTGATAAAACTTAGGCCTTATCCATATTTTCTTTTCATGTGTAGTGTCCTGAGCAGCGTAATGAAGTAGATTGCGGTTTTTACATGTTGCAGTTTATGAAAGAAATTCTTCTTTTGAATCAAATAGAGATTTCGTCCAAGGTATGGATTTCTAACTTAAGAGTTATTTTGATATTTAACACATATTTCTCATATAATTAAATAGTTTTAACTTAAACATACCATGTTATATTGTTTTGTAGTACTTTGATGACTTCAAGTGTGCTACTTACTTAAGATCTAAGTTGGATGAACTTAAGGAGGATTGGTGTAAATTCATGATTGAGTTGAAATTTGTATAGGTATATTGAAATTTTACTATAATTGATGTGAATTTTGAGTATAGCCAAGTGCATGTTGCAATATTTGATTTATCTACATAGATTATTTAGTGATATGTAGGCCGTTTGAAATACATTCGTGGCAAATGTAGAATGGTTTTATGGACACTAATGTAGAATATTTTTCACCTTTATATTATTTTGTTTTTGGTTTTCTGTTTTGTGATTGTAATGGTTTGATGCAATTGCAGGATATTGAAGGGTAAAAAGGTTACAGTTGCTGGCAAGAAGAAAAAATAGATATTTAGCATCCTTTTAACTTGTGTAAAAAATAACAATGTTTTGGATGATGCAATTGTTTTCATTGAATTGGATGTAGATTTGTTGTTGTTTATTAATATATTCTTAGCATCTTAGCATATAAAAAATACAAAGTTTATTCGTATATATATATATATATATATATATATATATATATATATATATATATATATATATATATATATATATATATATATATATATATATATATATATATATATATATATATATATATATATATATATATATATATATATGAGGAGAGTTATATTGACTCCAAGAGTAAGTGTTCAACACTTACTCCAAATCATAACCATTGATTATCATTAATCCAACGGTTTTAATTGATCATTTAATCTAATTATTTTCGGAAATATTTTTTTATATAAAACTTTAATCAAAACCGTTGGATTAATGATAATCAATGGTTATGATTTGGAGTAACTCTTGGAGTCAATATAACCCTCCTATATATATATATATATATATATATATATATATATATATATATATATATATATATATATATATATATATATATATATATATATATATATATATATATATATATATATATATATATATATATATATATATATTCTTAGCATCTTAGCTCTGAAAAATAGAGTTTTTTTTGTTGTTTATATGTGAAATTTGTAATGGTATATACAGGTGCAAAATATGGTGAAAACCTGGGGCAAGCCTTTTTTAAATAGATGCATCTAAAAATTTCGTGGACATTAGACAGCGCTTTAAAAGAGAAGCGCTGCCTAAAAGCTCTTTAAAAGTTTTGTTCAGAAAAGCGCTGTCTAAAGGGGGCTTTTAACAGCGCTTTTAAGAAAAAAGCGCTGGGTAAAGTGGGCCTTTAGCAGCGCTTGTGGGAACAGTGCTGCCTAAAGGTGGCCTTTAGCAGCGCTTTTAAGAGGCTTTTTCTTAAAAATTGTTTCAGAAAAGCCCTGTCTAAAGGGAGCCTTTAACAGCGCTTTATATGTAAAAATGCTGGCTAAAGGGTGCCTTTAGCAGCGCTTTCAAGGTGAAAAAAAGCGCTGCCTTTACCTACGGCAGCGGGGGAATAGACAGCGCTTTAAAGCGCTGCCTAAAGCAAAAAAAAGCGTTGTCTTTTTCCTTGTTTGACGTAGTGAAACTTCACACTTTGAGCAAACACTTGTGGAATTTAATAATTCCTCTCTCTAAGACCTTCCTTGTTTGGAGACTTTTTCATACTAAAATACCTAATGATGATAACCAAAGATTGATAGGCTGCAATGTTCCTTCCATGTGCAGTTTGTGCATGTTTCATCAGGAAACCACAAAACACTTGTTAAGGGTGCATACTGCTTATAAGATCTTCGACATATTGAATCCATGTGACATGAATTGGAGCCCTCAATGTAAGGTGGTTATTCAAGCTGCAATTGTCTCCATTATCAACATTATCTTGTACTCTCGTAATCAAGCCAAATTAAACAAACACTTGTTTCATTGGAAGAAAGCTTTTAATTTGGTTCATGTTAAGGTCTCATTTATAGAAAATATTACTAAAAAGTTTTCTAACTCCTCCATCAATGACTTTATCATCATCAAGAACATCATTGTCAAAATTTAGCGTCTTAATTCTCCCTAAATTATACAGGTTTTGTGGAAACATCCTTTACGTGGTTGGCTTAAATGCAACACTGAGGACTCTTTCTTGAATTAAGAGGTTCTTGGCTTTAAAAAATGACAATTAATTACATTGCATATTTATTTTTTGACTCAGACTCCTTTTTATTAATTTTTTCATTGCATAAATGACTACTCCTTTTTATTACTTTTTAGACTCCTTTTTATAATAACTATTTAAAAAAATGACTTAGACTCCTTTTTATTAATTTTTTTCATTGCATATTTATTTATTGAGTATTTATATTAATATTCATTGTTTATTATCAGACTTCTCATGTTTTTATTATCTATTAAATGTTATTATACATCATATTAATATTACAATATTAATATTAGAGGTGTTATATTTATGTGTTTATTATTAAATTAATTATTTGCAAGTTACAATATTCATTTGAAAAAGAAATAGACTTAAAATAGAAATCGTAAAAAGTTATACTTATATAAAGAGAAGCACTATTAATATGACACTTAAGTTAAATGGTAACATCCTTTTTAGTGTTCAAATTAAAAATGATGTTAATATTTATTTAACATTAAAAAATTCAAATAGATAATTGAGATTATAAAAAAAAAATTAGTAAAAAACTCACGTGGACAAAAATATTAATAAAAATTATCAAAACAAAATAAATGTATTTAATCTCCTGTAATATTAGAGAATTTTAATTTACCCCCTCATAATAAAAAAATAAAAAAAATTATTTTAAAATTTTTTTCAAAAAAACAAATATTAAAAAAAATTCCACGTGAATTTTAAAAATAAATAAAAATTAAAAGAAAATTCATGTGTACATATCACGTAAGCGAGATTGAAGATTACATGCCACTTAGTCAACTGATATACTAATGATATGGAATCTTAACATTACAAGGAAAAATCCAAATTTTCTTTTTTTTTACAGGGGTAAACCGAATCTCGCTAACTTTACAGGAGAATTTTGTATATTTAATCCTTATTTTATTAGATAGATAAAATGGATAACGAGTTAATGAATTAAAATTATCATTACTATAAATTTTAGTAGATTTTTTCAACAGATACTTTCAATTTTGCTAGTTGGTGAAAGTGTGATAAAGAAGAACCAATAGAAATATAATGAAATTTAAAGATTATTTTTGTTGTGAGAATCACCATTAAGAATGAAGCAATGTTGTGAGAAAGAGAGAGTTTTTTGAACAAACACAAGAAAATTGGTTCAATTTATGAAGAAAGAGAAGAAAGAAGAAAAAGAAAGCTGATTATGGTGATGTATGCCTTAAAATATTTGTTGATGAAGAGAAAGAAAACATCACTACTACAAAAAGTGCTTTTAACTTCGGACACGAAATGGATGTAATCTCAGTTACACATGCGAGGTAACGAATGGCGGCGGGAAAAGTTTCCACTTATCACCTCAATGATTTTAAAACGGATGGAAAAAATGGCACTGGTCATGGGTTCGATCCCTAACAACTGCATTTTTTGAATTTTTTTGTGCTACTTTTTATCTCGCTTTTTATCAATAACTGATGGGTAAATTACTGTTTACAAAAATTTAATTTTAAGCTATTTTTTTGCTTTAATCTGCAAAGCACTATTTTTTTTTGTGACAAATTCTATGTCTTCCTCATCATCATCAACACCTATAATAACAAAAATTAACAAAATCAACATAATCCATACAAATTAAATCACATAACAAAAACAACAACAACAACAACAACAACAACAACAACAAAATCTATAAAATCTTTAAATATTAAAACAACAACAACAACAACAAAAAATAAGCAAAATCAATAAAATACTTAAAAATTAAATCTCAAAACAGAAGTAACAATAACAACAACAATAATAATAACGACAACAAAATTCATGGAATCTTTAAATATTAAATATCAACAACATCAATAACAACGACAAATAAACAAAATCAATAGAATCGTTAAATACTAAATTTCTACAACAACAATAATATCAAAAAATTTACCTGATACAACTTCAACTAACATTAAACAATTTTAACAAGGAATTATTAGATAAAAAATTATATTAAAATACTAATTTTGAAATAAAAATATTAAAAAAATAAAATACGCTATTTTATCCCTCGATTTTTTAGAAAAATTAAGGTAATAGGTCATAAAAAAAATTTAAAATAAAATTAAAAGGTAATATTAGTCAGAGGTTCGATCCCCAACAACTGCATTTTTTTTTATTTTTAAAATTGCGCTAGTGATTACCTCTGTTTTAACAAAAGCCGAGGGGTAAAATCCTATTCAAAAAAATTTAAAAGTGATAAAGTGTAGTTGCTGGGATTCGAAGACATGTCCTCCAAATACTTTACCCCTCGGTTTTCAGCAAAACAGAGGTAACAGGTCATTAAAAAATTTAAAAAAATTAAAAGATGATAAAATATAATTGCTAGGATTCGAAGACGTGTTTTCTAAATACTTTTCCTCTTCGTTTTCAGCAAAACTGAGAGAATACATGATATATTTTTTGTTAAAAAAATTAAAATATGAATTGTCTATGGTTTACATTTCGAATTTATATTGGGTGAGGTGATATGCTCCGTCATGAAATGTATTATTTGTTGTAGTGAATGCTTCATGATTGCCAAAAAATAGGAAGCCGAAGTGCATTAAACTTTGGGTGGTTCGCAGATATCAGATTTGGTGGATTAGATTTACACGTTAGAATATTGGATATATATTTTAGGGTTAAATATGTTTTTGGTCCCTATAAAATTATCAAATTACGTTTTTAGTCCCTATTAAAAATTGGCATGTTTTGATCCCCACAAAATTATTATGCACGTAGTTTTAGTCATACTGTTAAACTGATGTGTATTTTTGAATGATTATTTTAAAGACATGTTTAAAATGATATAAAAAGTTCTTCGAAAAAATGAAACTCAAAATTTGATTTCTAAGTCGAGATTTGCATTATTTTTATCATTATATTTTGAAATTCAAACAATTCATATCGAATTCTTTTTATTTTAAAAAATTATATAATTTGGTAAAGAAATATTTTATAGTATTCTAAACACGTATGAAAAAATTATTCAAAAATTTAAAATTTTAAGGGTAATTAAACACTTTTCAAAATTTTAAAAAATAGCAGAGACCAAAATTGCATGCATATAAATTTTGTAGGGACCAAAATATTAATAAGATACACTACATGCCATTCCACCATAACTCAATGCACTCACTTATATAAATCTCAAAGCCTCACAAATCAGAGGCACGATCTCATTTTCCCATTTTTCTCAGTTTCATACTCCCTCTCTCTCTCTTCTCTCTCATCTCTCTTTCCACCATAACAACCATCAACAACCACCCTAACTGTTTTTCCAACTACTATAACCACCTTTCAACAAACCTTCAACCACCTTCATTATAACCACTTCCACGCCATCAACATCATCATCTTCATCCAATCTCCATCTTCTCCTCCAACTGCTAAACACCGTAATCATCTTCATCTTCACATAATCTGAACCATCAAGCAAGAGTGAATTCTCATCTCAACATATTTACAATCTCTGAGTTTATTTCTCAGAGATTTAAAGCAAGTTCTGAAGTTTAACATCATCATCTTTAAGATATCGAAGAGTAGAAGTTTTCCGAAGACCTTTGTTCAAGATTCGCTATAGGTAAGTGTTCTAAACTTCTCAGAATTGTAGAAATATGCTAGGTTCATATGCATCTGGTCGTGCTCCTACCATTGGGAGGTTGGACGAGTAGCGTCAAATGTTTGTGGTGGTTATGTGTTGCATTTGGATGAAGATTGTGGTGATGCTTGAATTTGATTGGTTTTGAACGAAACTCTCGCTGTTTGAATGTGTTATTTGCATGCTTAGGTCCTCTATGAGGAATAAGGTTCGATTAAATGTTTAGATTTTGTGTTTTGTTGAAGTTTTGGATTTTTCAAGCTTTGAAAACACACTCGATTTTAAAGATAGAAAGAGAATTAGTAAAAACCGAGGCCGGATTCGGAATCTAAGCGATAAATCGAGTCGAAAGGTGGTGGCTATTTAAGTTTTTGGGCGTTTTGATACAACTCCGGTGTGTGGTCGCTCGGAGAAGACGACAGGAACAGTGTTCCGGCGTCTGGTTCAGTCTCCATGGTTGTACTCTGTCCTTTTCATACGTGGCACGCAATCAGATAATTTCAACTGTTTTGTTTAATTTCGTTTGCATTCAAATGATTAGTATATGCGGTGTCACGTTATGATTGGTTAAGGCATTCTTTTGTCTTTTAGCAACTTAAATGATAGCTGACCAATTGATTTTATTCCACCATAGATCATGTCACGTTTTATATAAAAATGAATTATATGATAAAATAAATGTGTGCATGCTGATAACAAATAATAAAAATGGAAATAAATGTGAGTGAAGGTGATGTGTTGGTGTTGGGCCACGCATGAACTGTGCTTAAGATACTTTTACTGATGTCACACTCCACTTCCTAACACACACGCACTTTTTGGATAATTGGGCTTGGTACTTTTAATTTCCACGCCCCCAGTGTTTGGCCCAGATGCGCCCCATAAGGCAGACTCTTAATAATTGTTTCAAATTGTTTCTCTTCTCATTTCAGTTTGATAAATTCAAATAAAAAATTGTCAAAAATACTTTTTAGATACAATAACATCTTAGTATAATTGTAGTATTTTTTTGTGGATTTTATAATTTGATTTGCTATTTTTTTTAGGTAGCTTTTTCTCACATGTGCTCATAAATCTCTGCTTTTGACATACTTTGCAAATGAATTTGATTAAAGGCCTTAGGGAATGAATTTTGCTCCAATTTTTTTGATGATTGCAGTAAACCCATGTATGGTACCATGTACGAAAAGTAGATTTTTAATTATCAATTTTGATTAGGTTTTGGTTTAAGTTTTTTAGACCCGGTTCATGTATGTTTGCAAATGATACTTGTATAGTTTTTGCTCATAATTTGAAATGCACTTGTGCAATTGATTTGGATCTTTTTGTGAATACAATTGGAGACATTTATAGGTCTTAGGATCTGTAGCTTGAACTTTTTTAAATCAATTATTTTTGCTTTGTTTAAGGCATTGTCTCAACATGTAAATGACTTGTTTTTTGGTTAACGATTGTATCATATCTTGTCCAATTGACTTGTAATCTTGTGTAAACCTTTTGACATGATTCCATGATTGTTTAGACACCTCTTGGAGTTTATTCACTGCTGACTTCTGTCATTTTATCACATTTTTCCAATTCCATTCACAATGAGAAATTGTTTAGCTAGTTTAACCTAGTTTTGCTTGGTTTTTGTTAGAACTTTGTGTAGCTTCAAGTTAATTGATTAACATGAATTGGTATGAGGTCTTAGACCTATTAATGCAATAGTTTTCTACTTCCCTAGTGTCGCACGCTCGCGAAATGTGAACAGAGTCGCCACCAATATATTTATCCTAAAAGGAAAGGAATATCAGAAAACCTAAGGTGAATAAGAACGAGGTCTTTCGACCAGAGATAAGGTACGGGAGTCGGTTACGCGAGGGGAAGGTGTTAGCACCCCTCACGCCCATCGTACTCGATGGTATCCACCTATGTTTATTGCTATCTAAAGGGTGTATAAATCTAAAGCTTAATTACTAAGGGAATGCATGCAAATGAAAGAAAAAAAAACACGGGGAAAATAAGGGTTTATAAATAGTTGTGCTCGCTTAGGCCCCGCGACCTAATGCCTACGTATCCTTTTCAGGAATCAGAGCGCCGTAGTTCGGCTCTTTAGTTTTTGCTTGTTTTTGTGTTTTTTAGTGGACGAAGTTACATTCGCACTCCGCTGCTCGACCTCTGGAGTCTTAAGCTGGGAATGGAGCGGAAATAACGTGTCCGATTAAAGAATGCCTCGGAGGCGAGATAGAGAAAAGAGTTTGAGCGTTCAAGTGGCACCCTAAAGCAAGGGAGACTCGAGTTGCTCTTTGGTTTGTGTTTTTTAGAAATTGGGAACTTACGCTCGAATGGTTCCCTAAAGCAAGGGAGATCCAAGCACTCGAATGATTCCTAAAGCAAGGGAGATTCAAGCTTCCATTCCCTTTTTAATGATTTTCACTTTTTTATTAATGTTTTATTAAGTGTTTTCTTTGTATCTTTTAAGGGAATTAAAATCAAGCATTTGTTAAGTGTTTTAAAGTTGAAAAGGAAAAGAAACTAGCCTAAGTATGAAGGGAATTTCTACCTAATGTTATCATGGTTTCTACCTAAAGTTAGGAATTAAAGAGACATGAAAATAAAGATCACAATTAGAAGTCAACAAGTAGGATACATGAAAGTAGTACAAGAGCATGAAATAGAACAAGTCAAAATATAGCACAAAAGTGAATTAAAAGTACTATTATTTTTATGTTGATTTTCATGAAAGAAATTGAATTACAAATCAAGTAAAAGGACTAAAAAACAAATAGCCTAAAAACTAATATTTTTTATGATTATTTTCTATGTCAACATTGTATTAAAGGTCTAAAACAATAAGAAAAGTCAGCATTTTTATTACTAAAAGAAGTGACAAAAAAATCTAATTAAAATCTAAATGAAAAATGGAAACAGGGGGTGTAGTCTGAAATTAATGTGTAGTAAGTGAAACAGGTGTATGGCCCAGTCAGGGGAGGCCCAAAGGGCGTTTTTGTTGCTTGTTTGCAGTCTGATTTGCCAAAAATGGCTGTAACGGGCCTAAGGGGGTGTGAAGAGTATTATGTTCATGTCCCAATTGACTTTTTTTGTGTTCAGCTTTATGTGTTTGTCAAAAATGGGAGTGAACAAGCATTGAGACTTCGTATGGCCCATAGTGTTCAGATTGATTTATTAGATTTATTATTCAATTATCTAAAATAAATAATAAAAAAATGAATAAAAAATGAATAATGAAAAAGCTAGAAACGCATTGAATGGGGAATTAGGGTTGAGTTGTGTACCGGTGAATCTCCTTCAATTCAAACTCTCTCTTTCTCGTTCTCTCACGCTAACGAACGGCGCCGGAGAAGCTTTCTTCTCCGAGCTGCCACCAACAACTCAGACCTCGATTTATCATCTCTTAACCTTCTCCTTGATTCGTGCGATTAGCGAGGAATTACGACTTGCACAATCAATAGCGCCATCCAATGCGAACGGAGAAATTTTGCGTCATATCTCAACGGTGGCGAGGACGTCAGTCTCGGTGGAAGATTCTCAGGTACCGTTGGGTTTCAGTTCGATTCACCTCATCTCAATATCTTCTTCTCTTTCTTCTTGTTCACGATGTATTTCTCTCTCAATTCTTCTGTTCAATTTCTGGTGAATGATTGTCGATTGAAGTGAGGTTGCTGATGAATTGATGATGAAGATTGTGTAATGCTCAGAGTTGAACCGTGAAGTGATGACGATTTGAGATGTAGATTCTGAGAAGTTGTGGTGGTGGATTGAAGAAGGTTTGAAGGATTGGAGAAGAGCCGCTTCTGGTATTTTTCTTTGCAGATTCTTTGATGAGCGAAAATTGTGAGGGAAGAGAGAAAATTGAATAAGGTTTTTGGTGAAGATTTTGTTAGAGGTTCAGAGAGAGTATTGAGTTCTTATGTTGAAGATTGAAGGCTGTGAAGATGTGAAGAAGATGAGTGGAAGGTTCAAGGTGTAAAGATGGTGGAGAGTGAGAAAAAATGGAGAAGAATGGTGGAGAAAGATGAAGATTGTCTCAAAGGTGATGAAATGGTGGAGGATTGAGAAGAGATTGCAAGTTATGAAAATGGTCAGAGCCTTGAAGTGTGGAGCAGAGTTCTAATTTATAGATGCAAGGTAATTCCCTTCTCTTTTCTATTGTAGAATCTGTTAGGTAGTTGAGAGTTAGGAAATTCTGTTAGTGAATGTTGGAAGTTGGTTAGAGATTCGGTTAGGGGTAGTTACAAATGTTTGAAAGTTTGTTAGAGAATTTGTTAATTCTGTTAGGATGGTTATAGGTTAGTTTGGTTATTGAGTTTAAAAAAACAGTTAGAAAGTGTTTAGTTCCAAAATAATTAGGCTGAAACTGAGTTAAAAACAGGGGATTGAATGATAGGAGAATTAGGTAAGTTAAAGAGAGTTTCAAATGGTTACAAGCTGCTAGAAATTGGTTATTTTCCTCTTTTCTCTTGTATGTTGACGAAACTGAATGGCTGAACCGAATGCCCCCTTTTTTTTTTTGTATATGCTGCTGATTCTGGAATTGTGATGGACATGGTGTAGCTTTAAGTGATTTCTGTCAGTGTTGCTTGCTTCCTCCAACGCATAACCTTCAATGCCCACTTGTTTTGATCTGATTTTGCTGCATACGAACGGTTACGACACATTCTAATTGGTTTTGTTTTGTATCAATGCAGGGCTGACTTGGATTGTGTGTGCTGCAGGATTTGGTTTTAACATGACAAAATGTATCAACAAGTTGCACGAGATGGAGTTGTATGGACTTCCAGCGCATGGACATAACAAAGAAGCATCCTGATCATGAGTAGATGAAGAAGATCCTGCTCTTATAATGTTTTCTTTTTTTTTTGTAAACTTGGCAATTTGTACTGTATTTTGACCTTTGATAATGTAATTTTGGATTTTTATTTGAATGTGACAAATTCAAATAAATTTGAATTTTATTCTTTTCCTTCCCTCTTGTACTGAAGTATCATAAATGAGATCGAGGCTTGTAGTAAATGTAATATAAGAACTTTGTAATGAAGCTTGGCAATTTGAAATGGATGGATTTTGTGAAGTATTTGGATTTTGTGATGAATATTGGAATGGAAGTGTGATGATATTTGTAATGGATTTTAGGGAATTTGGACGATGTAGTGGATGCTTGTTGAAGATTTTTATTTGTAATCTTTGAACCAAACTTTAAGTATCATGTGACGACTTATAGTTTATACAATATGACCAAGATAAGAATTCGAACTTTCCTTTCACACTTCAACTTAATTTCCCACATATCTCCTCACATTGCAATATAGAGTGAACCCCTCAATCAACTCTTGACAACACACAAATGCTTTGAACTTTAAGTCACTTTGATTATCTCTGAAAGATTTTCTAATCCGTTTGCTTCTTTAGTGAACCCTTAATCACAAAGGTTCTATGAATTATACCTTAGCCAATACCTTGATCTGATAGCATAAATAATCCTTTAAGAAAATTCTCTTGATGATGGAACTTGGGCATGAGACCTTAATTTTGCTCCTAATTGATTAAATTCAAAAACTCAGGTAAAGAACACTTAAAACCCTAATATTTCAAGGCCCTCGATCCTCAGCCAGATTATTGATTAGTGAATGTATGAATGTTAATGACCTAACGAATGCATGAATATGGAAGCAATAAGTCAGTTAGAAATAAAATTAGATGGGCAAATTTTGGGGTGCAACACCTAGGACTTTCTCCCCTCATTTCCATGCTTTGCTTCTTCTTTCATACTTTGATTGTTGTTAATTTAAGAGGCGACGATTGTTTGTTCTTTCTCCACCTTTTGTGCATTATTTTCCTTAGGGTTTCATTGTGGTTTAGTCTCTCTCTGGAGTAGACTTGGTTAGGGACTTGATTAAGTCACCTACCATGGGTTTCACTTGCGATTATCTTTGCTTATCTCTTACCTTCTGCTTGCCATGTTCCCTTAGGGTGGTGACTTCAATCTTGATAAAGATTAGTCATATATAACAACTTAAGTTGAATTCTATGCATGTTAACAATAGGTAGAGATTTCCTTATCCTTGTCCTTAGGGCCATTTGTATGATAATACTAGGATAGGAATTTGAGATGTAGGTTCCCTTTTTGCATTATTCATAACACGAAAATATATCGTATATTTGATTCGATTAACATAAATTATGTCTTTATTTTATATTAATTATACTATTTTATTTTAGTATTATGCTGGTATTTTCATTTTATTTCAGGTATTTAATTTTTCCCGAGTTCGATTAAAAAGAAGAGAAATAAAGTATTTTCGAAGAATTATTCGGTGAAGAAATGAAGAAATGCAAACGCCCGTATTAGAGACCCATTATTTGATAAGCAAAGAAGAAGAAAAATAAATTTAAAAAAATAAAGCAAGGTGGGGCGCCCACCCTTCCTACAAGGGGCCACCACCTTAGGCCCACGTGCAGCAGAAGAAGAAGAAAGAAATGAAGTAGGGGGCGCCCACCCTTCCTACAAGGGCCCCCCGCCCCATAAGGGCCACGTCACCATCTATAAGAAAAGAGACGTCCGTCCCTTGTGCTTGTGGCCCCCTCCAAAAGCATAATTGTTTCCAGATTTTTAGATTTTTCTCACTCAGCAACGGAAGTTCACACGTTCAAAGCCACGGTTACTCTCCCAATTTTCCGAAAGAACTATTCTTCAGCTATTCTTCAAGAAACCGTCCACTTCCCCTAAATTCTCTCCTTCAGCAGTTACGACCCTCACAGTATAAAAGGAAGTTGAATGAACATTTTGAGGGTCCGCCGTTTTTACCCAGATTTTTTATAACTGTTCAGAGCATTTTATTTTCAGTCTCAAATTTCCATTACCGTTTCAACGTTTGATTTCTACACCGAAAATTAAGTGCCCCTTAGTTTGCTTTTAAACTTCCAGAATTAGTTTTAGGTTTTACTGTTCGTCCTATTTTCTTTTTCTGCATTTGATTTGTGATCCGAGAAGAGAATAAGCAAAAAGCCTACCGGTCTGTGAAGGATTTGCATCTGATACTCAAAGTATATTTCAAGCTTCAATTTTATTTCCAGGTTTTAATTATTTACATGCTTTGCAATTTTAATTTTATATCTGAGAATATGTCTGAAATTTCGTCTGCTATTTATCGCTTTGAATATGTTATAAATACCATGTCTAGCTAAATATATTAACTCCGGTATGTAACATTAAACTGAAGGGATTCGGTAACGAATTGGCACAATTTATTTTATAATCAACTCTCTTTTCTGGATCGATTCTTATTATTAATATTAAAATTGTTTTATTACGAGAGTAAATGATAGTATAGAGGTTTAAATTAATAAAAACGAGAGTTTGAGATTTTAACTGGACAGTAAGAATGAAACGTTAATTTTGAATACAGCGAAAGCGCTTTAAGATTAATTGAACTCTATTTGTTTTCAAAAAGTATTTTTGGAGATTTAAATGACACAGCGAGAGCGATCATCTAGGTCCAAATATATACTCGGAATCAATAAACACGAGAGTGTGAGACAAAGATTTTTAAACTCATAGTTTTCACTGAAAGAAGTTTTGTGACATTTGAAACGGTGCCAATAAATTACCGAACCCCTGAAGTTTGATAAATTACATATCGGCGTTTGCTTATAATTAATTTTAGACTCTTTTTAATTACTTCGCCCCCATTTATTCGTCAACCGAATATTATTAGCCTTAGATTTACACCGTAACATTATATAACGGTAGATTGAATTTTGGTCCTTTGGGTTCGATAATCTTTAAAGCTACGTGATACAACTGTGCACTTGCAGTCACAAATCTATAGACATACTAAGTCGCGATCAAGTTTTTGGCGCCGTTGCCGGGGACCAATTAAGTCAATATCGTAATTCCGCCGTTGCACCGTAGAGACTAAGGCAACATTTTCTTGTCTTTGAACGACTGTATTCCAAATAATCATTTACAAGGAGGGGAATTAATACAACGAATCAACGAATTCGAACGTTTTGTTAACATAAGACGTCGAATCCATGAACTTCCCGAAGTAGATATAATTCCTATTCTCGAAAAGTTGATTCCCACTCCTGAAGAACCAACTCCAAAACTAGACATGGATGAACTAGTTAATCGTCCTCTTAAGGAGTACGCTGCTCCTTCTCGAGCTGAACCGCACTCGAGTATTGCTGCACCTGCCACCGACCCAAACAACTTCGAGCTTAAACCTTCATTGTTGCAAGCTGTGCAACAAAATCAATTTTCTAGAAGCCTTATGGATGATCCAAATCTCCATTTATCCGTGTTCGTGCAGTATGCAGACACAATGAAAGCTAACCACGTCAGTCCCGAAGCAATTCGATTACGTCTTTTTTCCTTTTCTCTAAGAGATAGAGCCAGAGCATGGCTCCCATCCTTACCTTCCAATTCCACAACTACATGGGACGAACTTAACACTACAACATTTTACCTCTTTAACAACAATTGAAAAGTGTTGCCAGAACTATGAAAAATGTTGCCTAAGAGAATATGGGACGTTTTTCAGCAGTCCTCTGTGCGAGCGTTGCCTAATAGAATAGGGGACACTTTTTTATCACTTTTTAGCCACACTTTCTTGAAACGTCCCCTAAGTAAAACTGCAATGCTGAGAGGCCAAATCAACGAATGTACTCAAAAAGACAACAAATCACTTCTCGAAGCTTGGGAGAGATACAGGGATATGTTGTGACTCTACCCGCATCATGGACTCGGACCATGGTTAATCATCCACACCTTCTATGGTGGTCTCCTCTATAACACCAAATTATCTCTAGACGCTGCCGCTAGTGGTGCATTGATGGACAAATCCTATAATGAAGCTTATCAACTCATTGAAAACATGGCACAAAACCATTATCAATGGAGAGGAGAATGAGTATCTATGGAGAAACCTCAAGCTAAAGGAGGAATGTACAAAGTCAGTGGCATAGACCACGTCAATGCTAAAGTAGACGCCCTTACTCAAAAGTTGAAAGTCTATCTATGACTCCAGCAGCCACTGTGGCTGCCGTTGCTCCAAACTGCAAGATATGTGGAATACATGGACATATCATTTCCGAATGCAACTTCTAGCTGGAATTCCTCTTGACCAAATGAACTACGCTCAAGGAAACCTGTATTCTAACACCTATAACCCAGGTTGGAAGAATCATCCAAATTTCTCCTATGAGAATAACAATGTGTTATACGCTCCTCAAGTGCCTCCTGGTTTTCAAAAGCCAAACCAAGCTGCACCTCAAGCACCTCGTAAGTCCCACTTAGAGATAATAATGGAAAAATTTGTTGCTTCTCAAACACAACAAAATAAGGAGTTTATGAACCAACACGTACACACCTCTGAATTAGTGAAACAATTAGAAACCAAAGTAGACGCCTTGGATACACAATTATCTGATCGCTCTGTGAAATACCTTGTAGGTATGCTAGAAAACATTCCTGTTAGGATAGGTCAATTCTACATTCCCACGGATTTCATCAGAATGGACATTCAAGAAGACTCTAACATTACAATCATACTAGGAAGACCTTTCTTAGCCACTGCTGGTGCTGTAACACACTTCTAAACCCCGCGGCAATTAATCAAATTAAATCAGAGTAACATGCACAAGGGCGTCACAATTAATAAATAAAAATAAACCACATCGGTCACAAGTCATGCATTCACTGAAGAAACATACTAACATAACTCATAAATCAACTATCTCATGTTTACACAGCGGAATATATTATCAAACTAGCATTACATCATCCATGCTTTAATCCTCAAATAAGATAAATAAAACAGAGTTAATGTCATAAAAAAAACAGCGTTCCCCAGTGTTACACCTATCAGAGCATGACCCGACGCTAACAGACACATTGACTCATGAGCTAATCCTCACCGAGTCGAAGCCGCTATCCTCAATCTGAAAAATATAGTGTAAGGGTAAGTCTCATTCGCAATTAACAAATATTATTGCATTATAAATAACAGTACATCAACAGTTATATTATTCACCCAACTCATCTATATCCAGATCGTCCATCAACATACACACACATATCATCACAACAATATAAGAATATACATATAGTCATGTTATCAAATCCATGCAAATGAATGTCACTGACTCTATGCATGTGGTACCAATCATCATCAATGGGAATCACCCACCGACCGATCTATCATCATCCAGATACGGCCCTGCCAGCAAAAATTCCACACAATGGGAATTCTGCCATTCACTGAATCCTCTCATCATCTAGGATTCAGTCCTCTCCAATGCTTATGAATGCATGCAAACATATATATAACATACTTTCATCATCTCCACTCTATGAGTAGCATCATCTATACTCATTTCATCATCATCATCATCATCATCATTACTAAGCATGTTCATATATACATTAACATCATTCAATACAATCAATCATCAGTAAACCACAAAATCACATCACAAGGTTTACACAGTCTCAAACAGCATACAAAACAGGCCTACAGATCGAAAGTTACACATCACTGAACTTTCCAGAAAAATCACAAAACAGAAATTTCACATACAGAAGCCATACGCGTATCACCAGTCCCATACGCGTATCACCCATAGCCCATACGCGTCCATACGCGTATCACCAGAACCAAATTTTGCCTAGAAGCAACCTTATACGCGTATCAGCCTTGCCATACGCGTATCACCAGATTCAATTTCCTCTTTAAAAATTTCCATACGCGTATGAGCATCCCCATACGCTCCTCATACGCAACCAGCCAGTACAGTGTGTTTTGGGACAGGGCACCTGCGTATCATACGCGTATAGCCCTTGGGGAATGTCCTTCATACGCGTATGACCTCATCCCATACGCGTATGACACTGTTTCATACGCAAAACTCCAGAAAAATGCCCAGAACCTGCAACTTCGTAACAGTCCAAAACCCACTCGTTCTTACTCATACCAGTCCACGATTTTGAGTCTAAAACAGTCCAATTTTCACTCTATTATTCATAGAATTCATTCATACGGATTAATCTATCATCATCTATCAATCTACACATCAAAATCCTGAAATCTAATCCAATTCTTAGAACCCAAAACCTAACTCTGTCATACAACAGAATTCACTCAACAACACAATTATTCATACACTATTCATCTATAATTACGATAAGAGATGATAATTGGAAGAGTCCCCCTTACCTTAGCCAAATTCTTGCTCTTTGGTCTCTTCCTCTTTGTTCCTCTTCTACGTTCTTCGTGTTCCAACTTTTCTCTTTTCACGTTCTATTCTTTCTTTCCCAATTCTAATTATTTTATGAAAAATAATATTAAATTAGTAAGGGCTTTACTACACCACACCCCCTCTTCTTACTAATCTGTCACATGGCCCAAATGCCATCAACCATCATTTTTCTCATTATTTTCATAAAATCCATAATAATAATAATTATTAATCTAATATTCAAATTAAATTAAAAATTAAAATTATACGGGTGTTACAACTCTCCCCCACTAAAAGAGTTTTCGTCCTCGAAAACATACCTTAGGTAAAGAGCTCTGGATAAGAATCCTTCATCTGGCTCTCTAGCTCCCAGGTAACATTTCCTTCAGCCGGTCCTCCCCAAGCTACTCTGACTAAAGCTATTTCCTTACCACGCAATTGCTTCAGCCTTCGATCCTCAATCCTCACAGGCAATGCCTCAACCGTTAAGTTGTCTTTTACCTGTACATCATCTACTTGGATCACATGGGACGGATCTGAAATGTATTTCCTCAACTGAGACACATGAAACACATCATGCAAGTTTGCAAGCATCGGCGGTAAAGCGACACGTGAAGGATAGAAAAACACTTAGAAAGGGGGGGTTTGAATAAGTGTAGCTTTAAAAACTTGACAGATAAAAATAAATTGCACAGTTATTTTTATCCTGGTTCGCTGTTAACTAAGCTACTCCAGTCCACCCCCGCAGAGATGATTTACCTCAACTGAGGATTTAATCCACTAATCGCACGGATTACAATGGTTCTCCACTTAGTCAGCAACTAAGTCTTCCAGAGTCTACTGATCACACACTGATCACTCCAGGAACAACTGCTTAGATACCCTCTAAGACTTTTCTAGAGTATACTGATCCACACGATCACTCTAGTTACAACCTGCTTAGATAACCTCTAAGACTTCCTAGAGTATTCTGATCCACACGATCACTCTAGTTCCTTACAACTTAATGTAATCAATTCTAAGAGTATTACAAATGCTTCTTGAAAGCGTTAATCACAAACTGTGATATTTCTCTTAACGTTTAAGCTTAATCTCACTAATATATTACAACAGCAATGTAGTGAGCTTTGATGAAGATGAAGATTCTGAGTTTAGATTTGAACAGCGTTTCAGCAAGTTTGATATGAGTTGTTTTGGTGCAGAATCGTTAACCTTGCTTCTCATCAGAACTTCATATTTATAGGCGTTGAGAAGATGACCGTTGAGTGCATTTAATGCTTTGCGTGTTCCGTACAGCATTGCATTTAATGTTATACGCTTTTGTCAACTACCTCGAGCCTTGTTCACGCTGTGTCTACTGACGTAGCCTTTAGTAGCTTTTAACGTTCCTTTTGTCAGTCAGCGTAGCCTGCCACTTGTACTTCCTTCTGATCTGATGTTTGTGAATACAACGTTTGAATATCATCAGAGTCAAACAGCTTGGTGCATAGCATCTTCTGATCTTCTGACCTTGAAGTGCTTCTGTTGCGTGATACCATCTTCTGAGCTTCAGTGCTTCTGATCTCATGTTCTTCTGATGCTTCCATAGACCCATGTTCTGATTCTGCTTCGACCATCTTCTGATGTCTTGCCAGACCATGTTCTGATGTTGCATGCTGAACCCTTTGAGACACATCTTCTGAGCGCTGAATTATGCATACTCTTTAAATATTTCCTGAAAAGGAAATTGCATTGGATTAGAGTATCATATTATCTTAAGCAAAATTCATATTATTGTTATCATCAAAACTAAGATAATTGATCAGAACAAATCTTGTTCTAACAATCTCCCCCTTTTTGATGATGACAAAAACATATATAAATGATATGAATTTGCGATCAGAAAGAACAGACGGCAAAAGACAAATTACACAGCTATAGCATAAGCATATGAATATGTCTCCCCCTGAGATTAACAATCTCCCCCTGAGATAAATAATCTCCCCCTGAAATAAATACTCGAAGAACTTTAATAAAAGACTTCCCTGATTATTTCGGTAGAGACGTGTCGCACGCTCGCGAAAAAATGAACAGAGTCGCCACCAATATATTTATCCCATAAGGGAAAGGAATACCGGATAACCTACAAAGGAAGGAACAGGGTCTTGCGACCAGAGAATCAAGGTACGGGAGTCGGTTACGCGAGGGGAAGGTATTAGCACCCCTCGCGCCCATCGTACTCGATCGTATCCACCTATGTTTGTTTCTATCTAAAGGGTGTATAACTATGTCTATGTCTAAATGCGAAATGAATGCAAAATGTAGGGAAAATAAAGAATTGTACTCGCACGGGCCCTACCCCGCTGCCTACGTATCCTTTTCAGGAATCAGAGTTACCGTAGCTCGGCTAAAGATTTTCTGTTTGTTTTTGTGTTTTTTAGTTGGGCGGAGTCAACGTTCACGCTTTTGCATAAGGGAAGACCTACGATGCGTACGAACGGAAATGACATTGCCCTTAGGTGCCAACGAGGCAAAAGAAAAAGAAATGCTTGGTTTGTGTCTTTTAGGGTAGATGAGTGATGAACAGTTCCCAATACCGGGCCACTCACCACTTTCTCTACTTTGCTTTAGTCTGAACCATTGTTAGGTGTTTTGAAATGTTTTTGGTTGTGTATTTTTTAAGGGAATTTACTTCACGATTCGAATCACATAAAATGTATAATGATCGAGAAGCAGATTAGGGAATGAATCCCACTCGCTTCTATCCCATTATGTAATGTTTGAGAAACAGATTAGAGAATGAATCTCACTCATTTCTCTCCCATTAATTAATGTTTGAGAAACAGATTAGGGAATGAATCCCACTCGTTTCTCTCCCATTAAGTAGTGACCGAGAAACAGATTAGGGAATGGATCCCACTCGCTTCTATGTCACTAAGTGATTGAGAAATAGATTAGGGAATGAATCCCACTCATTTCTCTATCACTTGCTTAATGTGATTCGCATCTTCCTTTTATTAATGTTTTAAAGAGTTGAAAAGAAAAAGAATGCAACGGAGAACTAATCCTAAATGCTAATCTAAGTTGTCTATACAAGTCTAAATCCTAATGTTAACATGGGATAGATTCTAAAAGAAGCATACTAGCGGTATAACAATATAATAGGCCAAAAGTATGGCCAGAAGCTAAGCAACAAAGTCACACACAAATCATACAAAAATAACATGAAACTAGCACAAAACAATTCAAGTACTAATGCAAAATTACACTAAAATACTACTATTTCTTATGAGTTTTTTTATGAAGGAAATTAAATGCCAAAATCAACCTAAAAAATTCTACTATTTTTATATGGTTTTTCTATGTCAAAAATCACCAAAAAAAATCTAACAAAATCTTAATGGTTTACTTATTCTTTTAAAAAACTAACAAAGAAAATTGATTTTTATATGTCGTTTTTTTATGAAAGAAAACTCCTAAAAGAAACTACAAATTAAACTCTAAAAAAAACCCTAAAGTCTATCAAGTTTTATTGATTTTTATTAAATGTCCTTTTTATCACCTAAAAAAAAATTAAGTAAGGAAAACTAAAATCTACTAATTTTAATGTATCAGGGGGTGCGAACTGGATCAGGGTGTAGTCAGCAAACGAGCGCACAGCCCAGAGAATTGGCCCAACAAAAGTTATTTTTATCACAGTTTTCAGTATGTCCAAAAAAGAAGCGCGTGTGGGCCTTCCTGGGGGTGTAAACAGGGATTCGGTGAGGCCCATGGCATGATCCATATTCACAGAATTTATTAAAAGTAAAAAAGAAATTAACATTTAATTAATAAAAATAAAAAAAGAAAAGGAAAATAGAAAGAGGAACTTAGGGTTACCTAACCTTGTGACCATTGGACTTCTTCGACCTCATTCCTCTCATGACGAAACGGCGCCGGAGAATTCGTTCCTTCCGACGGGATCGCAGCGAGCACCACCACAAACCTTCGCTCTCGATTATTTCCTCTCCGATGCCTCTCGCTTCATCTCAAACATCCGGCATGATTTCGATTAAGAGGATTGCAGATACGTAGTGAAGCTATGGTTGAAGCCGTGAACATGAAGATGGAAACCGGTGCGCGGAGCTTTTCGACGATTGCTAAGATGATGTGTATCGATAGAGGTTGATGCGATTTCTTAAGGTATGTGTACTCTTTCGATCCCCTCTCCTTCTACACTTCTGATATTTTCTTTTTTCACTAAGTTGAATCTCTTTCAGAATTGAAGATGATGAATCTTGTTGTCTTTCTGCAGGGAGGCTGTAGATGATCGAGAGCTTCTTCTGAAGGATGAAAATGGCAATGGCGTGAAGAATTCAGAGAGTAGCGGTGGTCTGAAGAAGATGACGAAGAAACAGAATGAAGATGAGCGAGAGAAGTTTTGTGAATGAAAACTGAGAGTGATGCCTTGAAGAAGCAGAATCGGGAAGAGTGGTTTATAATGATTTTGTGTTATTTTCTTTCTTGCAGAGAATTGAAGATGGAGGGAGAGAGAGTTTGTTGAAGATTGAAGGTTGGTTGGTTAAGATGAGTGCGCAGGTGATGAAGATTGAGAAAGAGAAATTGAAGAAGATTGGAGATGAAGGGTTGAAAGAATGAAGATTATGGAGAGCTTTGATCACAGAAGATGAAGAATGGTTCAGAGAGGGAGAGAGAGGATTTTTTTGAAGATTGAAGAGAGCTTGAAGGTGGTTCAGAGATGGAAAGAGAGTGAAGAAGAATGGTTGAAGAAAAGCCTGATGAATGAAGGGTGGTCTGTTATATAGAGGTGAAGGAAATCGATTCTCAAGGTTAGTTTTTCATTTGGTTCAATTCTGTTTTCCGTTGGGGTTCTGTTAAGCAGTTTGTAGAAATTAGTTACTTACTGCTAGGCGGTTAGGATCCTGTTATGCTGTTAGGAATAGTTAGTTGGTGGTTAGAAGTTAGTTTGATTTGTTTTGTACTAGGTTGTTAGGATCTGTTAGAAGACTGTTAGAGGTTTGTGTTGAACTGCAATTCTATTCCTAACTTTCCCATTTCCTTGTATTTTCTGCTGAGCTGGTTTATCTGATTGTGTATATGTTGCCGACTCGTGAATGACTGAACATTTTGAACTTGCTGCTTTGCCTTTTTGTTTAATATTGAATGATGCTTCATGGCTGTGTGAACTGGTTCGGTTCAGCTCTTTTGTATTTGCTGTTAGTTGCAACTTAGGCCTCCAGTTCTGTTGGAATTCAGCAGGTTCACTTTCCTGAATTTGATCCGGTATTCGGCTTAACTGTTAGTAGACTGTGTATGAGCTTGAATGGTTAGAAGTCTGTTCTTTGTATTGCTGCAAGCTTCTTTTTTTGTCTGAATTCTATGGACATTGATGTGGTTTTGGTCAAATATGTATGTAGATTATGGATATGGTTTTGAATTGGGCATGTATGGATTTTGGTTTAGAACTGATGGTGAAATTTTGTAATGTATGCAGGGCCTCGGAAGCTGGCTGATTTTTTGTATGATTCAGAACTGGTTTTGTAAGTGGGGCTGACTTTGGTTTGAATTGAAGTAGTAGGATTTGATTCTTTGTAATGAACTCAGTGCGGTTCGGTTAGTGTGGTAAATGGGCAATGTATTTTGACTTGTATGCTGATTTTGAAATGGTATGGATCATGGTGAATTAATATGTCGAGTGTATGATTTGTGGGTTATGCAGGGTTATGTATATGGATGTTTGTGGAACTGTTTTGAACGGAAATAGTTGTTTGTTGTGGTTTGAACTAGTACTGATGCTGTTTGAATTTTAGGTTAGAGTGAAAATGATGTTAGGATTATTGTTTGGTAGTTTGAAGGCTGGGTTCAAGTTGAATATGGTACAGGGACTGATTGTAGATATGTGCGGGGACTGATTTGGCTGGAAGTTATGGCATAGCATGGTGCGGTTAGAAGGCTATTAGGGTGTTGGATTTGTGGAATGCAGCATGTTTGAATGGTAGTTATATGTTAACTGTTGGGGAATTGGTTAGTTATGTAGCTATTTTTCTGTTGTTGGTTATGGTTTGACAATTGGTTATGAATGTATGCTGACTGGACTGGTTTCTTTTATCTAGTGTGTGGTTTGAATGCAGGATTGGAATGAATTAAGAGGCAAGGACCACGAAGCGGTTGCAGGGATCTTGGAATATATTGAGGCGCGAAGAGGAGCATAGTTTAGCACGAGCCTTTCTTTTGTACTTCTTTTTTCTGATGAAATGTAATGACGGAAATAACTTAGGATCGAATTTTGTGTAAATGTGGATGAACTTTGAATGGTGTAATGTTTGATTTATATGTGTACGGGACCTTGTATGTTTTTTGTAATATGAAGGATTTTGAAATGGGTAGTGTATTATGTATGGGACTTGAGTGTATGTATATGGTATTCTGTAAAACGGAACTTGAATGCGGGCTTTTTGTAATGGATTCTGAATGATAAGCCTAATTTGAGGCCAAATTGAATGATGTCGAACTTGACGTTTGAACGAGGATGAACTGTTGGTGGATGTAATAATGGACAAAACATTTTCAAATGAAGTTTGAATCTTCTTTTTTCGACTTTGCATTCCACTTTCAATTTTTGCATGACTTCTTTAATTCATTCCGTACTTTATATCCTTGTGTGATTATTGTCATTGAAAAGAATTCAACCCTTTGCTTTAAGGATTCTCAGTGCCTGGAATGATACTAAAAACTCCAAATCTCCCTCCATTCTAAAAAGAGCTCATCAAAAGCTCACATTCACGAATGATCCGGTGTTAATCAACTCACTGTGATCTTAGTCCTTAAATTCCAAGTCCTTGAATGAAATCTTAATCCATGAAAGCTTGTTAATTACCACGTAATAAAGGGAGAACCCACTGCACGAAAATCATCTGATAATACCAATAATAACTCAAGCAAAGGGAAATAAACCCTAACCTTCTGGACCTTGTTCAAAAGGAGAACCAATCAAATCAAGCTTGCAGAATTTAGTAACCTCTAAAGATCCTCGATCTCATGCCAAATTTATTAGTCAATGATGCCTGATGTGTTATATGACCTAATGGAGGTATGTACATGAATGCGAAGCGTAAGCCAGTTAGAAATTAAAGGGTAGGACAAATTTGGGGTATGACAGCTGCCCCTATTTAATCATCTTAAACCTGAAGGTGAGATTGGCGCTAGCCTTTCGAACATTCAAGGTAGAAGAAGATTAAATATCAAAGTACCAGAAATTTGTCCCGCAAAAAGTTGGTGTGATTGTTATCCTTATTTTTGTTTTTTTTGCTTTGATATCTGCTGGGGAAAGAGAGATTTTTTTTTCTGGTGGAAGAATCTACGGTGGGTAATGGTTGAATGGTGATAGCTTGTAACATGGTAACGGTGCCAATACAGGTTCTCAATGGAATGGTTATATGAGACAATGACTGGAAAGAGAAATAGGTTTGACAGAAAGGTAAGGTGACATAGACGAATGTTTAGAGAGATACAGACGAGTATCGAAAGAAGATACCAACGAATACCAAAGGAATGACACATACGAGCATCGAAAGAAAGTACAGACGAGTACAAAAAGAATGACACATACGAGCATCAAAAGAACGACACATACGAGCATCGAAAGAAGGTACAGACGAGTACAAAAAGAATGACACAAACGAGCATCAAAAAGGAGATACAGACGAGTATCGAAAGAATGACACATACGAGCATCAAAAGGAGATACAAACGAGTATCGAAGGAACGACACATACGAGCATCAAAAAGGAGATACAGACGAGCATCAAAGGAGGGTACAGACGAGTACAAAAAGAATGACACAAACGAGCATCAAAAGGAGATACAAACGAGTATCGAAGGAACGACACATACGAGCATCAAAAAGGGAGATACAGACGAGTATCGAAAGAATGACACATACGAGCATCAAAAGAGATACAGACGAGCATCGAAAGAATGACACATACGAGCATCAAAAGAACGACACATACGAGCATCGAAAGAAGGTACAGACGAGTACAAAAAGAATGACACAAACGAGCATCAAAAAGGAGATACAGACGAGTATCGAAAGAATGACACATACGAGCATCAAAAGGAGATACAAACGAGTATCGAAGGAACGACACATACGAGCATCAAAAAGGAGATACAGACGAGCATCAAAGGAGGGTACAGACGAGTACAAAAAGAATGACACAAACGAGCATCAAAAGGAGATACAAACGAGTATCGAAGGAACGACACATACGAGCATCAAAAAGGGAGATACAGACGAGTATCGAAAGAATGACACATACGAGCATCAAAAGAGATACAGACGAGCATCGAAAGAATGACACATACGAGCATCAAAAGGAGATACAGACGAGTATCGAAAGAATGACACATACGAGCATCAAAAGGAGATACAGACGAGTATCGAAAGAATGACACATACGAGCATCAAAAGGAGATACAGACGAGTATCGAAAGAATGACACATACGAGCATCAAAAGGAGATACAGACGAGTATCGAAAGAATGACACATACGAGCATCAAAAGGAGATACAGACGAGTATTAAGAGGAATAACACGGACGAGTGTCTGAATCAATACAGACGAGTATCGAAGGAAGATACAGACGAGTATTTGAGAAGCTTGGTAGGTGGACTTACTGGGGATTGGGATTTAGTCTTGGAATGATTTGCCAGGACGGAAGGCAAAGGATACGCAACACGGGGGTTGGATCTGAAAAATTTTCCCGTATGAGGGAAGGAATCACAGAGGCTAGGAACGACTAGGCTCGACAATAAGATGACAGTAACCACGGGGGGTTACGGGGATATTGATGCTTACGAAGCATAAGAATTACATTAATCCCTCAGGCCAAAGGCGGGGTGTAACTCTTCAATAGTGGCAATCGTTTGAATTGCCACACACCAAGTATGATTATTCAAACGATTGAAAAATGAGATGGGTTGAATGCCCATCCTCATTCGCACTCTAATCTTCGCGCGGCACAAGGGAAATAACCTCGGAGACAATGATTCTGACGAAGAAAGACGTTGCATCCGATCCTCGTTGGACAGAAAAAAAAGAGACTTCTTTTGGGGACCAGGTATTGGCACCGTGGTTTGAGGAGATTTGTGATGGAGTAACAGATATCAATCGAAGTTTGTAAGGACAACATTTATGTGGGGAAGTATCGTTGTCTTGATTGAGTGATGATTTGTATTATCTGGCTTATGCTTTGTATGCATGTTTGAATTTTCTATGGCGTAATGATCCGCTTTGACGGATATGCTACGCTTTTGAGGATGCAATGTTATATGCAATGGAAACTATATGCAGAGTGCCAAATAAAGGCCTTAGTGAGATAAACACCAGGGAGAATCCCCTTAGTGTTAAGGACCATGTGGAGGTGCCAATAGATATCGGACTTTGATTTGTAAGATGCACTTTTCTTTGACTTGAAGAATGATTTCTGACTTCTCACCATGTGCCACTGCCTGAAGGATTTTCAGCTTGAGGAGATTCCTTCGATTCACCATGTTGGGAATGAGAAATCCAGATAAGGAGCCTTGGCTAGGGAAGTAGGACAACTCCTAGGAGAAATAAACTCCTATGCTTGAGGAATGGAACAAACTCTCGGGAGAAATAAACTCCATGCTTGGGGAGAGGCCAAGGTTCCAGGAGGAATAAACTCCTATGATTAGGGAGAGGACACTAAAACTCAGAAGATCGTGCCCCCAAGTTTCATGACCCATGAAGGAAATTGCCCCAGTGGATCCTTGGAGAGATTTGTCAAATCTCGACGTAACTGCCCCAGATTGGTTGAATTTGAGAGATTCCTCGACTTGGTTGCCCCAGATATGCCAAATTTGAGAGGTCAAACCTCGATTCAATTGCTCCTGATTAGGTACATCTGACTAGAATCCTCAAGCTTTCCTTGTTTTGATGCCAAACAAACATGGGAACAACTTTACCACGCTCAACGGAGTCTTCAAACTCTTCCCCACGGGGTAATCAAAGAAAGCATTAATTGTTCATGCCCAATGGAGTTTTTTAGAGAATCTGCCCCTTGATGATCAACATTTGAAATGATTAGCTTTTACTCCTCGGAGTTCTCAAGTTTCTTGTATTTTGACATGATCAAGTTGCTCACTGATTCTCATCCTTGAAAATTTCCTTGATGTTAAGCACATATTTTGCATGCAAAGAATGTTAATTCTAAGAATGATGATTCTAATGCAAAGCCTATGTTAGTCTTGAAGTTGTGAAACTTGTTTATGAAATGAGGTTGCGACCTCTTGTGACCGAATCACTAGTTGACACAACCTCGATTTTTGCATATGGAAGATAAAGCAAACGTACGATACCAACATGGATATGAGTCTCGCTTCATTGGGAGTCAGTTAAACACTATCTCATCAGAGTGTGTCTTCGAAACAAACCCTACTTCAATTAGGACTTTTAAGGGTTGTAATTTGGCCGGGTTCACGGTTTTTAGAAAACAAAGGATTTTTAGGCTCAAAATTATTTGTACCCACCCCCTTCGTGATGTTCTTCATTCCTATGTTCAGTTAACTCGACACGAGTGTTCGTCCCTCACAAGGAATTTTGAAATGGTTGAGGAATCAATGAGGTTTTTTGGACATGGCAGTCACTCGCTTTCTTATTCTTCTGATTGATCATCACACGGCTTTGTTCCTTTGATAAGGATTTTTATTTTGTAATCCTTGTTTTTCGCTTCTGATTTCCCTAACTATTGCCTGGACAAATTCTCTTGAATTCTATTTTGGAGTCCAGCGGGATGCCCTAACTTTTGCCTAAGTCACTTATTTTCATGTTATTGACTTAGCGGGCTCTTTTTTTTTTTATTCTCCTTTTTTTGAACAAGTCGTGTGATATCGCGTTGCTCTCGATTTGTTTGAAATATTGTGACTGCCTCATTCTCTGATTGATGAGGGATAACCATTGTGGCATCGTCCTCTTTTGACCTCTTGATGGAATAAGGATAATCATTGCGGTTTTGACATTCCTCAACCTTTTGGAGGATAACCATTGTTGTATCCTTAGATGCATACCCTTTTGGTGAGTTTTGAACACTCGATCAAGTTAAATGAACACTACCCTGCCCCAGGGTTAAAATAAGGGTTTTTTATGATTAGAAAGGAACCTCCTACTCCCAGGCTCAAAGGGGTTAACGAGGGTCTATCTCCCTTATATCTCCGGTGTTTGGGGATTTGAAACAATGCCTGTACATCCTCAATAGGGTTTTTTATTCAAAAGCACACAATTAGAGATTTTTGCGTTTTTATTTTTCATCATTCTCCCTCAGCTTTTTTGCCTAAACAAGCAATTAGTAAAGTTGGTATCGTATTGCCAAAAGCATTTTATGAGTGAAAACGAATGGATTACTTCAAGACAAACATAAACAATGTATTATGATTTTCATTCAGAGATTAACAAGTTTTTACATGCTATTGATACTTAAACACACAAAGGAAGAATTACAATGAGAATGCAATAAGAAACTAAATGAATGCCATTGTTGAGGAGACTTGACTCCGTCTGGACTTATTGATCTTGAATACTTCTTGCAGTTTTGAGACCTCATAGGAACTTCAACTTATGCATGAACCTCTTGGAATGAACGACACACAATCTTCAGTTGAATGACTTTTGTGCTCCAGCAGGGTAGTCAATTAGTATTATCATGTGTTCCTTCCAAACATTTCAGATTACTCCAAAAGAGAACTCCAACGAAGTCACCCATGAGTCGTAAACTTTTGCCTTGCTTTAGGGATTCGAGCAATGCGAGTGATGCAATGCTCAAGATAAGAGTACGTCTTGCTTATCCCTCGTGCGGGAGCCCCAAGCATAGTTGCTAGAGTAGTAATCGCCATCCTAAATGGAAAGAATCTTGTATGATCATCAACTCAAGAGATACTTGTGTTGAAGAAGACCCAATACTAGAATCTTAACCAATTGTGATTCCAACAAACAAGGAAACGAATGAGTACAAGGCAATAGAATCACGTCAATTTGTTTCTCATATTCTACTTGTCTCTATTAACTAGCAAGGCCACTGAGAAGGAGATCCTGAGAAAAGGAAACTGATATATGAAGTAGAACCTTGGGAATGAGAAGCATTGTGAAGAACACTCTTGATTATCACATGGAAGAAGATTCTGACGAAGTCACCCAAGAATTTGTAATGCTTTAGGGATTCGAGCAAGGCGAATGATGCAATGCTCAAGATAAGAGTGTGTCTTGCTTATCCCTCGTGCGGGAGCCCCAAGCAACTTCCACATATGTACAAGATATGATTACCATTTTAGCTTCAATATCCATCATTAGGAGTGAGAGTGGATGATCCTTGCATTTCTTGATATCAGGCATTAGGCACAAACCAATAACATCTGAATCAGCGGAGTCACGACTTTTTATGGATCCCAAACTTTCTTCCAAGAGGTAAAACCTTTTGTCCATTTGAATAATCGGGAACTTGAAGACTTCAATTCCCAATGGTGTATTTCCTCCTTAACAGTGATAGGAATCTCAACAATACTTCAGAAATTCTGATTCATAGGACCTTCTCTTGAGGTGAGTTTAACATTCCATTAGGCCTCTGAGGAACATGTCTCAATTCTCCTTGTCAAAGAGAAAAGGCTTGAATAACCTCCATACACTGATTCATGTCAGTCTCCATTTATGTTCTCATCTCACTCAAAAACCTCACGGAGTTGTTCCAATGCCAACTTTCAAGCACATAACGGTGAGAAGTCAAATCTGTTGTTGATGTCAAAGTCTGAATAGAAAGGGCTCCATAAGCTTCTGATAGAACCATGAAATGCATGGTAGTATGAATGCATGTTTCATTTATGAGAGATCCTAAAGTCTTTTTATACACTTTCATTTTTCTTTTTTTTTTGGAATCAAAGCTTCTCTTTTTTTTTTTGGAATATAATATCTTTTCTTTTCTTTTTTTTTTCGGAATCAAGGCTTTGTTTTATATGGAGTATCTTTTCTTTTCTTTTTCCTTTTTTTCTCCCCTTTTTTTTTGGAAATAGACTTTAGGATCTTTCATAAATGGAGTGGATAAAACAATGATGTTATGCAATGCAAAGGCATGGGATCAACGGTCCATATAATCTTAGTAACCACTGCACATTCCTCTGAATAACTGATACAGGTCAAATGTCATGAGATCAAAGGTCCGACACCTTTTTGAATACCAAGAAAATCAATAGTCATCAACAGAACAGAATAGTCACCAACGGTACCTGTCATGTATATCCCACCCCACTCACAGGTGAATCTAGGTCAAGGTAGGTCAATGGCTTCCAGCGTTATCAGTTCTCCTGAAACACCATCATTGTCGCAAATACATGCCAACAACGGTATCTCATTTGAACCTCGACTGGTCGTGGGTCTCATGATCGCAATCAACAGAACCTGACATTCTGTTGGCGTCATGACTATCCACTCTATCCTAGGTATCCTATGTGTCACTCTGGCCTGGGTATTGGGCCTTTTACCTCATAGAACATCCCACCCAACCTGCAAAACAGAACAGAAGACCCCAAGGAACACAAAATATAATCCATATGCATGATGTGCAAGCAAAAATAAACATGATATGCAAGCAGAAAATAAACAGGACATGCGAAACATAAAATAAATACATAAAATAAATAAAGGCACGTATAGAGAAAACATAGCACACCCAGTAAATAAACAAACAAACGGATAGGCTAGGATCGACTCACTAAGGATGGACCAGCAACAGGTCTAGCAACATCCCCAGCAGAGTCGCCAGCTGTCGCACGCTCGCGAAAAAAGGAACAGAGTCGCCACCAATATATTTATCCCATAAGGGAAAGGAATACCGGATAACCTACAAAGGAAGGAACAGGGTCTTGCGACCAGAGAATCAAGGTACGGGAGTCGGTTACGCGAGGGGAAGGTATTAGCACCCCTCGCGCCCATCGTACTCGATGGTATCCACCTATGTTTGTTTCTATCTAAAGGGTGTATAACTATGTCTATGTCTAAATGCGAAATGAATGCAAAATGTAGGGAAAATAAAGAATTGTACTCGCACGGGCCCTACCCCGCTGCCTACGTATCCTTTTCAGGAATCAGAGTTACCGTAGCTCGGCTAAAGATTTTCTGTTTGTTTTTGTGTTTTTTAGTTGGGCGGAGTCAACGTTCACGCTTTTGCATAAGGGAAGACCTACGATGCGTACGAACGGAAATGACATTGCCCTTAGGTGCCAACGAGGAAAAAGAAAAAGAAATGCTTGGTTTGTGTCTTTTAGGGTAGATGAGTGATGAACAGTTCCCAATACCGGGCCACTCACCACTTTCTCTACTTTGCTTTAGTCTGAACCATTGTTAGGTGTTTTGAAATGTTTTTGGTTGTGTATTTTTTAAGGGAATTTACTTCACGATTCGAATCACATAAAATGTATAATGATCGAGAAGCAGATTAGGGAATGAATCCCACTCGCTTCTATCCCATTATGTAATGTTTGAGAAACAGATTAGAGAATGAATCTCACTCATTTCTCTCCCATTAATTAATGTTTGAGAAACAGATTAGGGAATGAATCCCACTCGTTTCTCTCCCATTAAGTAGTGACCGAGAAACAGATTAGGGAATGGATCCCACTCGCTTCTATGTCACTAAGTGATTGAGAAATAGATTAGGGAATGAATTCCACTCATTTCTCTATCACTTGCTTAATGTGATTCGCATCTTCCTTTTATTAATGTTTTAAAGAGTTGAAAAGAAAAAGAATGCAACGGAGAACTAATCCTAAATGCTAATCTAAGTTGTCTATACAAGTCTAAATCCTAATGTTAACATGGGATAGATTCTAAAAGAAGCATACTAGCGGTATAACAATATAATAGGCCAAAAGTATGGCCAGAAGCTAAGCAACAAAGTCACACACAAATCATACAAAAATAACATGAAACTAGCACAAAACAATTCAAGTACTAATGCAAAATTACACTAAAATACTACTATTTCTTATGAGTTTTTTTATGAAGGAAATTAAATGCCAAAATCAACCTAAAAAATTCTACTATTTTTATATGGTTTTTCTATGTCAAAAATCACCAAAAAAAATCTAACAAAATCTTAATGGTTTACTTATTCTTTTAAAAAACTAACAAAGAAAATTGATTTTTATATGTCGTTTTTTTATGAAAGAAAACTCCTAAAAGAAACTACAAATTAAACTCTAAAAAAACCCTAAAGTCTATCAAGTTTTATTGATTTTTATTAAATGTCCTTTTTATCACCTAAAAAAAAATTAAGTAAGGAAAACTAAAATCTACTAATTTTAATGTATCAGGGGGTGCGAACTGGATCAGGGTGTAGTCAGCAAACGAGCGCACAGCCCAGAGAATTGGCCCAACAAAAGTTATTTTTATCACAGTTTTCAGTATGTCCAAAAAAGAAGCGCGTGTGGGCCTTCCTGGGGGTGTAAACAGGGATTCGGTGAGGCCCATGGCATGATCCATATTCACAGAATTTATTAAAAGTAAAAAAGAAATTAACATTTAATTAATAAAAATAAAAAAAGAAAAGGAAAATAGAAAGAGGAACTTAGGGTTACCTAACCTTGTGACCATTGGACTTCTTCGACCTCATTCCTCTCATGACGAAACGGCGCCGGAGAATTCGTTCCTTCCGACGGGATCGCAGCGAGCACCACCACAAACCTTCGCTCTCGATTATTTCCTCTCCGATGCCTCTCGCTTCATCTCAAACATCCGGCATGATTTCGATTAAGAGGATTGCAGATACGTAGTGAAGCTATGGTTGAAGCCGTGAACATGAAGATGGAAACCGGTGCGCGGAGCTTTTCGACGATTGCTAAGATGATGTGTATCGATAGAGGTTGATGCGATTTCTTAAGGTATGTGTACTCTTTCGATCCCCTCTCCTTCTACACTTCTGATATTTTCTTTTTTCACTAAGTTGAATCTCTTTCAGAATTGAAGATGATGAATCTTGTTGTCTTTCTGCAGGGAGGCTGTAGATGATCGAGAGCTTCTTCTGAAGGATGAAAATGGCAATGGCGTGAAGAATTCAGAGAGTAGCGGTGGTCTGAAGAAGATGACGAAGAAACAGAATGAAGATGAGCGAGAGAAGTTTTGTGAATGAAAACTGAGAGTGATGCCTTGAAGAAGCAGAATCGGGAAGAGTGGTTTATAATGATTTTGTGTTATTTTCTTTCTTGCAGAGAATTGAAGATGGAGGGAGAGAGAGTTTGTTGAAGATTGAAGGTTGGTTGGTTAAGATGAGTGCGCAGGTGATGAAGATTGAGAAAGAGAAATTGAAGAAGATTGGAGATGAAGGGTTGAAAGAATGAAGATTATGGAGAGCTTTGATCACAGAAGATGAAGAATGGTTCAGAGAGGGAGAGAGAGGATTTTTTTGAAGATTGAAGAGAGCTTGAAGGTGGTTCAGAGATGGAAAGAGAGTGAAGAAGAATGGTTGAAGAAAAGCCTGATGAATGAAGGGTGGTCTGTTATATAGAGGTGAAGGAAATCGATTCTCAAGGTTAGTTTTTCATTTGGTTCAATTCTGTTTTCCGTTGGGGTTCTGTTAAGCAGTTTGTAGAAATTAGTTACTTACTGCTAGGCGGTTAGGATCCTGTTATGCTGTTAGGAATAGTTAGTTGGTGGTTAGAAGTTAGTTTGATTTGTTTTGTACTAGGTTGTTAGGATCTGTTAGAAGACTGTTAGAGGTTTGTGTTGAACTGCAATTCTATTCCTAACTTTCCCATTTCCTTGTATTTTCTGCTGAGCTGGTTTATCTGATTGTGTATATGTTGCCGACTCGTGAATGACTGAAAATTTTGAACTTGCTGCTTTGCCTTTTTGTTTAATATTGAATGATGCTTCATGGCTGTGTGAACTGGTTCGGTTCAGCTCTTTTGTATTTGCTGTTAGTTGCAACTTAGGCCTCCAGTTCTGTTGGAATTCAGCAGGTTCACTTTCCTGAATTTGATCCGGTATTCGGCTTAACTGTTAGTAGACTGTGTATGAGCTTGAATGGTTAGAAGTCTGTTCTTTGTATTGCTGCAAGCTTCTTTTTTTGTCTGAATTCTATGGACATTGATGTGGTTTTGGTCAAATATGTATGTAGATTATGGATATGGTTTTGAATTGGGCATGTATGGATTTTGGTTTAGAACTGATGGTGAAATTTTGTAATGTATGCAGGGCCTCGGAAGCTGGCTGATTTTTTGTATGATTCAGAACTGGTTTTGTAAGTGGGGCTGACTTTGGTTTGAATTGAAGTAGTAGGATTTGATTCTTTGTAATGAACTCAGTGCGGTTCGGTTAGTGTGGTAAATGGGCAATGTATTTTGACTTGTATGCTGATTTTGAAATGGTATGGATCATGGTGAATTAATATGTCGAGTGTATGATTTGTGGGTTATGCAGGGTTATGTATATGGATGTTTGTGGAACTGTTTTGAACGGAAATAGTTGTTTGTTGTGGTTTGAACTAGTACTGATGCTGTTTGAATTTTAGGTTAGAGTGAAAATGATGTTAGGATTATTGTTTGGTAGTTTGAAGGCTGGGTTCAAGTTGAATATGGTACAGGGACTGATTGTAGATATGTGCGGGGACTGATTTGGCTGGAAGTTATGGCATAGCATGGTGCGGTTAGAAGGCTATTAGGGTGTTGGATTTGTGGAATGCAGCATGTTTGAATGGTAGTTATATGTTAACTGTTGGGGAATTGGTTAGTTATGTAGCTATTTTTCTGTTGTTGGTTATGGTTTGACAATTGGTTATGAATGTATGCTGACTGGACTGGTTTCTTTTATCTAGTGTGTGGTTTGAATGCAGGATTGGAATGAATTAAGAGGCAAGGACCACGAAGCGGTTGCAGGGATCTTGGAATATATTGAGGCGCGAAGAGGAGCATAGTTTAGCACGAGCCTTTCTTTTGTACTTCTTTTTTCTGATGAAATGTAATGACGGAAATAACTTAGGATTGAATTTTGTGTAAATGTGGATGAACTTTGAATGGTGTAATGTTTGATTTATATGTGTACGGGACCTTGTATGTTTTTTGTAATATGAAGGATTTTGAAATGGGTAGTGTATTATGTATGGGACTTGAGTGTATGTATATGGTATTCTGTAAAACGGAACTTGAATGCGGGCTTTTTGTAATGGATTCTGAATGATAAGCCTAATTTGAGGCCAAATTGAATGATGTCGAACTTGACGTTTGAACGAGGATGAACTGTTGGTGGATGTAATAATGGACAAAACATTTTCAAATGAAGTTTGAATCTTCTTTTTTCGACTTTGCATTCCACTTTCAATTTTTGCATGACTTCTTTAATTCATTCCGTACTTTATATCCTTGTGTGATTATTGTCATTGAAAAGAATTCAACCCTTTGCTTTAAGGATTCTCAGTGCCTGGAATGATACTAAAAACTCCAAATCTCCCTCCATTCTAAAAAGAGCTCATCAAAAGCTCACATTCACGAATGATCCGGTGTTAATCAACTCACTGTGATCTTAGTCCTTAAATTCCAAGTCCTTGAATGAAATCTTAATCCATGAAAGCTTGTTAATTACCACGTAATAAAGGGAGAACCCACTGCACGAAAATCATCTGATAATACCAATAATAACTCAAGCAAAGGGAAATAAACCCTAACCTTCTGGACCTTGTTCAAAAGGAGAACCAATCAAATCAAGCTTGCAGAATTTAGTAACCTCTAAAGATCCTCGATCTCATGCCAAATTTATTAGTCAATGATGCCTGATGTGTTATATGACCTAATGGAGGTATGTACATGAATGCGAAGCGTAAGCCAGTTAGAAATTAAAGGGTAGGACAAATTTGGGGTATGACAAGACGATCATATAAGCTTCTTGTCTTCAGAGAATTCCTAGCTTCTGACTTCTGCTTCCATTGGACAGCTTCAGAACTAGAATTTCTTTAGATTCCTAGAACACTCACAGCTTCTGATTCCTGCTTCCATCTAGGACAGCTTCAGAACTTGAATTTCTTTGATCTTCTGAATATTCACAGCTTCTGATTTCTGCTTCCATTCAGGACAGCTTCAGAACTTGAATTTCTTTGATCTTCTGAACATTCACAGCTTCTGATTTCTGCTTCCATTTAGGACAGCTTCAGAACTTGAGTTTTCTGGATCTTTAGAACATTCACAGCTTTGAATTTCTGCTTCCCTCGGATAGCTTCAGAGCTTGAATTTCTACCAACATCACTTCATGCTAGATTTGTATCAGAACATTGTTGAATGTACCAGAGCATCATCAGAGCATCTCTACATCCTGAAATGTTACAGAACAAAAACTAAACGACAAAAGTCAGCATGAACGAGTTAGAACATAAAATGTATATTCTAACACATTATATGTATCAGAGCTATAACATTATATGTATCAGAGCCATATAGGCTGAAATAATGTATCAGAGCAAATAGAATTTTGTCAGAACAAATAGACAAATATTGATCAAATTCTATTATCAGTGCTTCTGATTCAATCTTCTTTCTTCTGAAGCATGACAGCACTCAGCTTGCTTCAGTATCCAAGAGCTTATTCTTTTTACAGAATAACTCTTCTTGTGGTTTTGCTTCTAGTGTTTGCTTTGAAGATTCTCTTCACTTCTTTATACCTGCAAAACACTTAAACCATATAGAACTTGCAGTTCTTGTTAGTAAATGTGTGGGAGCTTTACCCAGCAACTGATAGATTAATCAAATCATTTATCATTTATCTTCTCCCCCTTTTTGTCATATCATCAAAAAACAGAAAAGATTCAGAGACAGACAAAACGACACACACGGAGGAAGAAGATGATTTCATTAAAGTTCAAACAACAGGTACAGAAGTACACGAAGATAAGATCAGATGCACAGAAATAAAACAGATGCAAAGAAAAGACAGAAACAACACAGACTCAATCTAAGATGGCCCTAGTCTTGACAAGATCTTGGCCAGCATCACTTTAACATCATTGTTGTGTCCTTCTTGCCTCTCAATGAAAGCATCATACTTGTCATTGAGTGAGCTTTGCTCATCCTGTCTCCTCTGAATTTCTTCTAGAGTCCTTGCAAGACGAGAAGGTTCACCAGAGGAAGCTTCACAGCTTCGATCCACAGGAATGACAACTTGATCTGCAGCTTCCATAGAAGTATCATTTGCTGGGATTTCCTCAACAGGGTCTGATTCAGCAACATGATCTTCAGCATCTGCTTCTTGCATAGAAGCATCTCCATATTCTGCAGCAGGAATTTCAGAGTCTCCATTCTCAAGTGCCTGAAGAATGGCAGCTAAATTCCTAGGAGCAGAAGGACCTTCAACTTCTGGTGGGTCAACAACTTCTGGAATGACCAAGCTTGGGTCTTTCTCAGAAGGATTTTCCCTCAGAAAGTCAAATAGGGTTTTGAAGTCACCAAGAAGAACAGGATAATCCGGAATCCAGATAACCATATCCCTGCATGGGTTAGCTTCCATTGCAGCAGCCAGTCTTAACTGTTCCATTTCATCCAAGAAGGGCTTCTCCTCAGCAGCAACACAATTTCTGAGAGGATGGTAGTATATACCATTATCTTCCTCCAGAAGGTAACCAGGGTAACCAGGGGCAGCAGCCACTAGTCTTTTCTGTACTCCCATTGCTTCTACTTGAAAATCCTTGCGAAATCTTCTCCAGAGATTTCTTGTAGAAACATCATCCAGACCATTTAGGAATGCATCCTTCAGAAGGTCTAGACTGCTAATCACCTCATGTCTGAAAAGTTCCAGGTAGGTATAGGGTTCAGGTTCAGGCGGATTGAAGGTGAATTTGTAGTCAGGGTAGAGAAGACTGTAGGGTTGGGATTTTCTGGTAGGTAATGGATGGGATATAGAAGGTGGAGGTGCGGTGGTTGAGGAAGAGGGGATATCTGAGAGAATGATTGATGAGGTTGGAGTATCAGAAGGGATGGATTGAGGAGAGGGTGGAGTATTTGTAAAGGGAATTGGTGAGGGGGATTTATCAGAAGGAGTTGGTGGAAGAATACTTAAAGGTGTGGGGTTTAGAATGGGAGAGGAGAAGGATGATGGAGAAGGATTTGGTAAAGTGAAGTTTACTTTTGGTTCAGAAGGAGGTGATTGGAGAGAAGGTTTAGGGACAGAAGAAGGTGGAGTATAAACCTGCCTTGAAGATCTGGTTCTGTGAAGGGAGTCTCTGATCCTTTTATTCCTGTGTTCAGAAGATCCTACCTTGTCAGGGTCATAGGTGACTCTCAGCTTCTTGGCTCTCTCAGCCTCATCTTCTTTTGCCTTTCTTTTTAGCCTCTCCTGTTGTTCCTTCTTATCCTTCTTCAGAATATCATCTTTAGACGGGAGTACTCTGCCACGGATCCAAGCAGGATCAACATCTGATTGCTTCCTCACACAATCTTCCAAGTAAAACTTGACAACTTGATCAAGTTCTTTATGAAACAAAGATATGAATCCTTCAACAGCAATTCTTCTTGACAGAATGTCAGGAAAGCTTGTGCATATAACAGGTACATTCTTAATGACTTCCAGTCCGAACAGATCAACACCATTGAAGATGGGACCTTGAGTTACTCCAAGAAAATGCGAGGCATTACGATTTCTGATGGAGTCCACCACTTTGCTTTCAACCAGAATGTCTGAAATCATCCTTCCGAAAGGAATGGTTGTTCTTGGAATATGAGGGTACTTCGCCCTTTCATCTTCTCTTGACTCAAAGATAGAGGTTTTCAGATTCTCAAATAGAATATGAGAGATGTTGATCTCTATCTTTTTGCCAATGCAGAAAAGAGTATACTTGTGAGTCGGACTGATGTAGGAGGAGCAGAGCATCCTTTTTCTATGGTGAAGAGAACCCAGAATAATCTCAGCCCATACTTTATAAAATGGTCTTAAGGTGCCCGTGAAATGAGAATCAGTTCCAAAGACCGTGGAGATTTGTTTTTCGACTGGAGTCCAGTCGACTGTATGGGGTTGAAGACCAGACCAACCTTCTTCATCATCAAGATTGTATAGCTTTCTGATGAGTTTCTCAGTGATAATCACTTCATGCCCTAGCACGAATGAAATGATGGCAGTTGGGGTAACCGTTGCATGTACCCAAAAATCCTTCACAAGTTCAGGATAAATTGGACCAACCAATCTATTAAGATACTTAGACCATCCTTGCTCAAGGATTCTTGCATCACACTGAAAGCCATTTGCTTTAAGGTTGTTGATGTCCACAGCAGATTCACATAGAACTTCCAGTTCTTTCGTGGGTATTAAGCATGTTTTCAATGGAGCATCATTTTTGCTTAAACGGTTCTGTGTGGAAGTGATTCTTTCTTTAGAGATTGATGAACGAGAAGATGGATTCATTATGATAATGCTTTGAGATCAAATCAAGAACTAGGGTTTGAAGAGAGATGCAACGAAAAGAATGCACAGACGAGAGAGAAAGATAGAAAAAGAGGGAATGAAGATGAAGCGGGTTATTTAAAAAGATTTAAAAAGAAATTAATATGCATTTAATGAGAAATGACATTAGGAGAGAGAACTCAGTAAATGAAATGATTTAATACAGTTACCTAGGTCGGCGTCTTTTCAACTGCACGCTTTGTACTAACCGTACAGACACGTGTTCATCATCAGAAAGTAGATGACAGCTGTATTAAGAATAGACTTTACGCCTTCAGATTCTGATTACTGCTTCTGAATTGATCAAGTTTCTCTTCTGGAAATACTCCTTCTGAAGTGTGCTGATATAAGTCTGAATGATCTTCTGATCCATTACTTCTGATATGCACAGCTTCTGGAGATTCACTTCTTTGTTATGCAGCTTCTGATAAGACAAAAATTGTATCTGCAGAAATTCTTAAGCTGCTTTGTTTCGTCAGAAACAAGTTTATCATCAAAACAGACATTTAGCTTCGTCCACAATCAATGTTTTAATTTTGTATATTCTGTAGCATTTAGAGCATTCAGAGTATCCAAGAAGAAAACATCATTGCTTTTAGAAACAAACAAAACAAATGGTTTCAAAACAGACAAACTTTCTTTTCTGATCTCCTACGAACATAGTTTCTTCAACAGCTTTAAGTACCAGAACTTGAAAGACAGTCCTTCTTTCCTTCAAGTGTTGAGAGCATCTTGAGTCCAGGTGTCATGACATGTTGAATGTTGTCTTCTTTGTCACCAAGAGAATCTGCAAAAGAAATAGTCTTTTTCTTTGGTACCCACATCTTCTTGGGTCCTTTCTTGTTAGCTTTTCTCAAGTTCTGATTGAACTTGGGTTTAACATTGTAAGCAATAGGAGGAACATCATGATAATTCTTAATGTGAGTTTCATGATATTTCCTAGGTTGTGTCACATGCTTTTTGGTGTGTGTTATGTGAAAACTTTGAGCATGTGAAGTGTGCCTAATATCATGGGAGTGGCCATACTTGAACTGATCATACGATGGCTTGTATGTGAATTTCATTTCATCAACAGGTTCAAGTTTGTATGGGGTTTCACAGCATATATCATAGAAGCTAGCTGACTTCTGCCAATACTTCTAGATAAGAACTTCCTGAAACTTAAATCATATTCTTTCAGAATATGGTTTAGACTGGGAGTGGATTTTTCTGAATCAGAAGGAGATCCAACATTATTGGATAATTTTAAAAGTTTTTCTTTTAATTCAGAATTCTCCAACTCAAGCTTCTTTGTTTCAAATTCAAATAGCTTTTTCAGCTTTTTGTATTTGAGACTAATCTGAGACTTGAGTTCCAGAAGTTCAGTTAGACCGGAAACTAACTCATCTCTAGTAAGTTCAGAAAATACCTCTTCAGAATCTGATTCTGATGTAGATTCTGATTCGTCATCCCTTGTCGCCATCAGCGCACAGTTAGCCTGCTCATCTTCAGAGTCTGAATCATCTTCTGACTCATCCCAGGTTGCCATAAGACTTTTCTTCTTATGAAACTTCTTCTTGGGATTTTCCTTCTGAAGATTTGGACATTCATTCTTGAAGTGTCCAGGCTCATTGCATTCATAGCACATGACCTTCTTCTTGTCAAATCTTCTGTCATCAGAAGATTCTCCATGTTCAAATCTCTTTGAACTTCTGAAGCCTCTGAACTTCCTTTGCTTGCTCTTCCAGAGTTGATTTAGCCTTCTGGAGATCAAAGACAGTTCATCTTCTTCTTCAGATTCTGATTCTTCAGGATCTTCTTCTCTAGCCTGAAAAGCGTTAGTGCATTTCTTGATATTTGATTTTAATGCAATAGACTTACCTTTCTTTTGAGGCTCATTTGCGTCCAGCTCTATTTCATGACTTCTCAGGGCACTGATAAGCTCTTCCAGAGAAACTTCATTCAGATTCTTTGCAATCTTGAATGCAGTCACCATAGGACCCCATCTTCTGGGTAAGCTTCTGATGATCTTCTTTACATGATCAGCCTTGGTGTATCCCTTGTCAAGAACTCTCAATCCAGCAGTAAGAGTTTGAAATCTTGAAAACATTTTTTCAATGTCTTCATCATCCTCCATCTTGAAGGCTTCATACTTCTGGATTAAGGCAAGAGCTTTAGTCTCCTTGACTTGAGCATTTCCTTCATGAGTCATTTTCAAGGACTCATATATATCATAGGCTGTTTCCCTGTTAGATATTTTCTCATACTCAGCATGAGAAATAGCATTCAGCAAAACAGTTCTGCATTTATGATGATTCCTGAAAAGCTTTTTCTGATCATCACTCATTTCTTGCCTTGTCAGCTTTACGCCTCTGGCATTTACTGGATGTTTGTAACCATCCATCAGAAGATCCCATAGATCACCATCTAGACCAAGAAAGTAACTTTCCAGTTTATCTTTCCAATATTCAAAGTTTTCACCATCAAATACCGGCGGTCTAGTATAACCATTGTTACCGTTGTATTGCTCAGCAGAGCCAGATGTAGATGCAGGTGTAGACTTTTCACTTTCATCAACCATCTTTTACTGAAGCGTTTTTCTCTTCCTGAATCTTTTCTAAACACGGTTAAGTGCTTGCACCTTAGAACCGGCGCTCTGATACCAATTGAAGGATAGAAAAACACTTAGAAAGGGGGGGGGTTTGAATAAGTGTAGCTTTAAAAACTTGACAGATAAAAATAAATTGCACAGTTATTTTTATCCTGGTTCGCTGTTAACTAAGCTACTCCAGTCCACCCCCGCAGAGATGATTTACCTCAACTGAGGATTTAATCCACTAATCGCACGGATTACAATGGTTCTCCACTTAGTCAGCAACTAAGTCTTCCAGAGTCTACTGATCACACACTAATCACTCCAGGAACAACTGCTTAGATACCCTCTAAGACTTTTCTAGAGTATTCTGATCCACACGATCACTCTAGTTCCTTACAACTTAATGTAATCAATTCTAAGAGTATTACAAATGCTTCTTGAAAGCGTTAATCACAAACTGTGATATTTCTCTTAACGTTTAAGCTTAATCTCACTAATATATTACAACAGCAATGTAGTGAGCTTTGATGAAGATGAAGATTCTGAGTTTAGATTTGAACAGCGTTTCAGCAAGTTTGATATGAGTTGTTTTGGTGCAGAATCGTTAACCTTGCTTCTCATCAGAACTTCATATTTATAGGCGTTGAGAAGATGACCGTTGAGTGCATTTAATGCTTTGCGTGTTCCGTACAGCATTGCATTTAATGTTATACGCTTTTGTCAACTACCTCGAGCCTTGTTCACGCTGTGTCTACTGACGTAGCCTTTAGTAGCTTTTAACGTTCCTTTTGTCAGTCAGCGTAGCCTGCCACTTGTACTTCCTTCTGATCTGATGTTTGTGAATACAACGTTTGAATATCATCAGAGTCAAACAGCTTGGTGCATAGCATCTTCTGATCTTCTGACCTTGAAGTGCTTCTGTTGCGTGATACCATCTTCTGAGCTTCAGTGCTTCTGATCTCATGTTCTTCTGATGCTTCCATAGACCCATGTTCTGATTCTGCTTCGACCATCTTCTGATGTCTTGCCAGACCATGTTCTGATGTTGCATGCTGAACCCTTTGAGACACATCTTCTAAGCGCTGAATTATGCATACTCTTTATATATTTCCTGAAAAGGAAATTGCATTGGATTAGAGTATCATATTATCTTAAGCAAAATTCATATTATTGTTATCATCAAAACTAAGATAATTGATCAGAACAAATCTTGTTCTAACAACACGATATGCCACTTCTCCCACTCTTTCAGAAATTTGGAATGGTCCAATAAAACGTGGAGTCAACTTCTTTGACTTCAATGCCCGACCAATACCTGTCATAGGAGTAACTCTCATAAACACACGGTCTCCCTCTTGAAACTCAAGTGTTTTCCTCCTCTTGTCATGATAACTCTTCTGACGACTCTGAGAAGCTTTCATCTTCTCTTGAATCATCTTAATCTTCTCTGTGGTCTCTTGTACAATTTCCGGACCAATCACTGCACTCTCACCAGATTCGTACCAACACAACGGCGTCCTACACCTCCTACCATACAAAGCCTCAAACGGAGCCATACCGATACTCGAATGATAACTGTTGTTGTAGGTAAACTCAATCAAAGGCAGATAACTATCCCAAGTACCTCCTTTTTCTAACACACAAGCACTCAACAAATCCTCTAACGACTGAATCGTCCTCTCAGTCTGTCCATCAGTCTGCGGATAATAAGCAGAACTCAATCTCAGCTTAGTACCCAAAGCTTTCTGCAAACCTTCCCAGAACTTAGACGTAAACCTCAGATCTCTGTCTGACACGATACTTGAAGGAATACCATGTAGACTAACTATCTTCTCAATATACATCTGAGCTAGCTTCTCCATCGGATAATCCATTCTCACTGGTATAAAATGTGCAGACTTCGTCAACCTGTCCACCACGACCCAGATAGCTTCACAATTTCTGACAGTTCTCGGCAAACCCGAAACAAAATCCATCGATATGCTATCCCACTTCCACTCAGGAATAAACATCGGTTGCATAAACCCAAATGGCTTCTGATGCTCAATTTTTGACTTCTGGCACGTCAAACAAGAGTACACAAACTCAGCAATTTCTTTCTTCATTCCAGGCCACCAAAACAACTTTTTCAAATCATGATACATCTTGGTAGCACCAGGATGAATACTCAACCCACTACGGTGTCCTTCTTCCAAAATATGTTTTCGTAGTTCTGCAACATCAGGAACACAAACTCGGTCACCAAACCTCAGTATACCATTCTCGTCAATTCTGAATTCACCACTCTTACCTTGATTAATCAAAGTCAACTTATCGATCAATTCAACATCAGCTTTCTGACCCTCTCTGATCTCCTCAAGAATACCGCTAGTCAGCTTTAGCATACCCAATTTGACACCAGTAGGAGTACCTTCACACACCAAACTCAAGTCTCTGAATTGTTTAATCAAATCCAATTCCTTCACCATTAGCATAGCCATATGCAAGGTCTTCCTACTCAATGCATCAGCAACAACGTTTGCCTTACCCGGATGGTAATTCAAACCAAAATCATAATCTTTCAGAAATTCTAACCACCTTCTCTATCTCATATTCAACTCTTTCTGATCAAAGAGATACTTCAGGCTCTTATGATCACTGAATACTTCAAATCTCGAACCATACAAATAGTGCCGCCACAAATTTAAAACAAAAACTACAGCTGCCAACTCCAAATCATGAGTCGGGTAATTCTTTTCATGTACTTTGAGTTGTCTCGACGCATAAGCGACTACTTGTTGATTCTGCATCAATACACCACTTAAACCCATCAATGATGCATCACAATAAACCACAAATGATTCCGTCGGATTCGGTAAAATCAAGATAGGAGCACTAGTCAACCTCCTCTTCAGCTCTTGGAATCCTTCTTCACACTTTGCATCCCAAATAAAAGCTTGTCCCTTCCTGGTTAGTTTAGTTAACGACAATGCTAACTTTGAAAATCCTTCAATAAACTTTCTGTAGTAACCTGCAAGACCAAGAAAGCTACGAATCTCCGACACTGACTTCGGAGCTTCCCACTGGGACACAGCTTCTATCTTTGTAGGATCAACAGCAATACCATTCTTAGAAATCACATGCCCAAGAAAACTGACTTCCCCTAACCAGAACTCACACTTTGACAGTTTGGCAAAAAGTTGCTTCTCTTTTAACAATTCCAATACCGTTCTGAGATGTTCAGCATGTTCTTCCTCATCCTTAGAGTATATTAGGATGTCATCTATAAACACCACCACGAACTTATCGAGATAAGGATGAAAGATCATGTTCATATATTCCATAAAAACACCAGGTGCATTAGTAACTCCAAACGGCATTACAGAATACTCATAATGTCCATACCTTGTTCTAAAAGCAGTCTTCTGAATATCGTCATCTTTCACACGTATCTGATGATACCCAGACCTCAGATCAATTTTGCTAAACACACGCGCTCCAACCAACTGATCCATCAAATCATCAATCCTCGGCAAAGGATACCGATTCTTGATAGTAACCTTGTTCAATTGTCTGTAATCTACACACAGCCTCATCGAACCCTCTTTCTTCTTCACTAGTAACACAGGCGCACCCCACGGAGAAACACTAGGACGAATGAATTTCTTCTCCAGTAATTCTTCTAACTGCTTCTTCAGTTCAGCCAATTCAGACGGCGACATGCGATACGGTGCCATCGACACTGGACTAGTTCCCGGAATTAAATCAATAGAAAACTCCACTTCTCTTTCCGGTGGTAATTCATTCACATCTTCTGGAAAAACTTCTGGAAATTCACACACCACTGGTAATTCGCTACTCGCCACTTCTTCTTTCACATTCATCAATGCGAACAACATAAACACTGTTGCACCATCCCCGATAGCCTCATTCACCTGTCTAGCTGTCATTTCCAGATTATCAGTACTAACCTCTTCGGGAAAAATCACCGTCTTCGCAAAACAGTTGATATGAACACGGTTGAACTCCAACCAGTTCATTCCCAGGATTACATCGAGTTGTTTCAACGGAAGGCACACTAAGTCCATCCCGAATTCTCTGCCAAAAATGTCAACCGGACAATTCAAGCATGCAGACGAAGTAGTTACTAAACCCGACGCAGGAGTGTCAATAACCATACTTCCATTTATATCAGATATCTCAAGATTCAACCTCATAGCACAATCCAAAGAAATAAAAAAATGAGTTGCTCCAGTATCAATAATTGCAACTAAAGGTGTGCCATGAATGAAACACGTACCTTTAATCAGTCTGTCTTCTGGAGTAGTCTCTGACCCGGTCAAAGCAAAAACCTTTCCTCCCGATTGGTTCTTCTTTGGCTTGGTACAATTCGGACTAATGTGACCCTCTTCACCACAGTTGTAACAAGTCACACTCTTCCTCTTACAATCAGCAGCAATATGACCCACCTGGTCACACTTGTAACATTTCTTCTGATCATTCTTACACTCGTTCCGACGATGTCCCACCTCACCACAATTGTAACATCTGATACGAGCACTGGAATCTCCCCCACTGGGTTTCTTCCAATCAGCAGACTTAACTCTACCATATGGTTTACCTCTATCCATAGGCTTCTTCCCTTTTCTGTCAACTAACTCGCGAGAGTGAGATGACTTCAGCTTGATATTATCCTCCTCAAAAATCCTGCTACAATCCACTAAGTCAACAAACCTCCGAATCCTCTGGTACCTAATACCCTGCTTGATCTCATCACGAAGACCATTCTCAAACTTGACACATTTTGAGAACTCACTGGCTTCATCATTGTTGTAGTGTACATAATACTTTGCCAGCTCCACAAACTTTGCAGCATACTATGGTACCGTCATGTTACCTTGGACCAGCTCCAGAAATTCAATCTCTTTTCTGCCCCTGACATCCTCAGGAAAATACCTCCTCAGAAATTCCCTCTTGAATATAGCCCAAGTAACTTCTACACCATCAGCATCCAGTTCAGCTCTGGTTGCTAACCACCAGTCATCAGCCTCTTCAGATAACATGTGAGTGCCATACCTCACCTTGAGGTTCTCAGCACAATCAATGACTCTGAAAATCCTCTCGATCTCTTTGAGCCATTTCTGAGCACCCTTAGGATCATGCGTGCCCTTGAACAATGGAGGATTATTTCTCTGAAAATTCCCCAATTGCCTATCAGCACCAATCCCTACTCCTACAGCTCCCCCTCCAAGCACACCAGCAATCATGCCCAGAGCTTCAGCAATAGCATCATCATTTCTTCCACCTCTTCCAGCCATTGCTCTGCTTAATCACAAATAATCAAGTCAGAAACAAAAGTATCGACAAATAACTCGTATTAGTCGCATACACAGAAAGACTGACGCTAAGACTCTGGTCACAATGCTCTGATACCACTATTGTAACACCCTTCTAAACCCCGCGGCAATTAATCAAATTAAATCAGAGTAACATGCACAAGGGCGTCACAATTAATAAATAAAAATAAACCACATCGGTCACAAGTCATGCATTCACTGAAGAAACATACTAACATAACTCATAAATCAACTATCTCATGTTTACACAGCGGAATATATTATCAAACTAGCATTACATCATCCATGCTTTAATCCTCAAATAAGATAAATAAAACAGAGTTAATGTCATAAAAAAACAGCGTTCCCCAGTGTTACACCTATCAGAGCATGACCCGACGCTAACAGACACATTGACTCATGAGCTAATCCTCACCGAGTCGAAGCCGCTATCCTCAATCTGAAAAATATAGTGTAAGGGTAAGTCTCATTCGCAATTAACAAATATTATTGCATTATAAATAACAGTACATCAACAATTATATTATTCACCCAACTCATCTTTATCCAGATCGTCCATCAACATACACACATATCATCACAACAATATAAGAATATACATATAGTCATGTTATCAAATCCATGCAAATGAATGTCACCGACTCTATGCATGTGGTACCAATCATCATCAATGGGAATCACCCACCGACCGATCTATCATCATCCAGATACGGCCCTGCCAGCACAAATTCCACACAATGGGAATTCTGCCATTCACTGAATCCTCTCATCATCTAGGATTCAGTCCTCTCCAATGCTTATGAATGCATGCAAACATATATATAACATACTTTCATCATCTCCACTCTATGAGTAGCATCATCTATACTCATTTCATCATCATCATCATCATCATTATTACTAAGCATGTTCATATATACATTAACATCATTCAATACAATCAATCATCAGTAAACCACAAAATCACATCACAAGGTTTACACAGTCTCAAACAGCATACAAAACAGGCCTACAGATCGAAAGTTACACATCACTGAACTTTCCAGAAAAATCACAAAACAGAAATTTCACATACAGAAGCCATACGCGTATCACCCATAGCCCATACGCGTCCATACGCGTATCACCAGAACCAGATTTTGCCTAGAAGCAACCTCATACGCGTATCATCCTTGCCATACGCGTATCACCAGATTCAATTTCCTCTTTAAAAATTTCCATACGCGTATGAGCATCCCCATACGCTCCTCATACGCAACCAGCCAGTACAGTGTGTTTTGGGACAGGGCACCTGCGTATCATACGCGTATAGCCCTTGGGGAATGTCCCTCATACGCGTATGACCTCATCCCATACGCGTATGACACTGTTTCATACGCAAAACTCCAGAAAAATGCCCAGAACCTGCAACTTCGTAACAGTCCAAAACCCACTCGTTCTTACTCATACCAGTCCACGATTTTGAGTCTAAAACAGTCCAATTTTCACTCTATTATTCATAGAATTCATTCATACGGATTAATCTATCATCATCTATCAATCTACACATCAAAATCCTGAAATCTAATCCAATTCTTAGAACCCAAAACCTAACTCTGACATACAACAGAATTGACTCAACAACACAACTATTCATACACTATTCATCTATAATTACGATAAGAGATGATAATTGGAAGAGTCCCCCCTTACCTTAGCCAAATTCTTGCTCTTTGGTCTCTTCCTCTTTGTTCCTCTTCTACGTTCTTCGTGTTCCAACTTTTCTCTTTTCACGTTCTATTCTTTCTTTCCCAATTCTAATTATTTTATGAAAAATAATATTAAATTAGTAAGGGCTTTACTACACCACACCCCCTCTTCTTACTAATCTGTCACATGGCCCAAATGCCATCAACCATCATTTTTCTCATTATTTTCATAAAATCCATAATAATAATTATTAATCTAATATTAAAATTAAATTAAAAATTAAAATTATACGGGTGTTACAGGTGCTATCATCGATGTGAAACGAGGGAAACTGACTTTTGAAGTCGGAGAAGAGAAAATTGAATTCATCCTTTCTCAATTCCTTAAAGCCCCTGCAATAGTAGACACATGTTGTTTTATTGACATCATCGATGAATGTGTGAAGGAAATAAAGTCAGAACCACCAAAGGATACTGAAATCCTAAGAATTCCGATACCGTCTATTTTTGAAGACGATAACTGGTGTGGGGAATACCAAGACAACCACCTAAGTGAATGCCTTGCACTGACTCCTGATCCTATACCCGGTCCTAAGAAACCTGCTGTCGAACTTAAAACATTACCGAGTGATCTAAGGTACGAATTCCTAGACGAAGAACATAAACGTCCTGTCATAGTCAATGCTGATTTAGGACGAACCGAAACAGAAAAGTTACTCACTGCCCTAAGAAAATATCCAACTACTCTAGGCTATAACATCTCAGATCTGAAAGGAATAACTCCTTCTATATGTATGCATCACATTATGTTCGAGGAAGATTGCAAAACCTCTAGAGAGCATCAAAGACGAATCAATCCCATTCTAAGCGATGTAGTTAAGAAGGAAATTCAAAAGCTATTAGAAGTCCGAATCATATATCCTATATCCGATAGTAAATGGGTTAGTCATGTTCATGTCATACCAAAGAAAGGAAGAGTCACCATAGTCTGTAACGCAAAAGGTGATTCTGTAGCACAACATACTCAAACTGGATGGAGAATGTGCATCGACTATAGGAAGTTAAACAAAGCCACTCGAAAAGATCATTTCCCTTTACCTTTCATAGATCAAATGCTCGAGCGCTTGGCCAAACACTCTCATTTTTGTTATCTAGATGGCTACTCTGTATTTTTCCAAATTCTTATCCACCCCGATGACCAAGAAAAGACCACATTTACATGTCCCTATGGTACATTCGCTTATAGACGAATGCCTTTCGGACTTTGCAATGCACCCGCAACCTTCCAGAGATGCATGATGGAAATATTTGCTGATTTCTTGGATGGGATAATGGAAGTCTTTATGGACGACTTCTCTGTCTGTGGAGAAATCTTCGAAGGATGTTTAGCAAATCTTGAAATGGTACTCCAACGATACGTGAGCGTCAATCTAGTACTCAATTGGGAATAATGCCATTTCATGGCCCAACAAGGGATTATGCTTGGACACATTGTGCTCGACAGAGGAATCGAAGTGGATAAGGAAAAAATAGAAGTTATAGAAAACCTTCAACCTCCCAAAACTGTTAGAAAAATAAGAAGTTTTCTAGGACACGCCGGTTTTTACTGACGTTTTATAAAGGATTTCTCTAAAATAACCAAACCATTAACTAAGTTGCTGATGAAAAACGCTGAATTCATCTTTGACGACAAATGCTTCGAAGCGTTTCAGACACTTAAGCAAGCACTAATCTCTATGCCAATTATGCAACCTTTAGATTAGAGTGAACCATTCGAAATAATGTGTGACACAAGTGATTATGTTGTAGGAGCCGTCTTAGGACAACGAAAAGACAAAAAACATCATGTCATATACTATGTGAGTAGAACCCTAGACGAATCCCAAATGAATTACGCCACAACAGAAAAGGAACTTTTAGCAGTTGTGTTTGCGTTAGACAAATTTCGTTCCTACTTAGTGGGAGCTAAAATTGTCATCTACACCGATCATGCCGATATTAGATACCTCCTAACTAAGATAGATGCCAAGCCTAGATTATTGAGATGGATCCTACTATTATAAGAATTTGATTTAGAAATCAAAGACAAAAAGGGAACCAAAAATGTCGTAGCAGATCACCTTTCTAGACTTGAACATCTGAAGACCGAACAAGTACCAATCAATGATGATTTCCCATACGAAAAGCTTATAGCTCAATTGGAAACCAATGAGATCGAACATTATCAAGCCAATAATTTAGTTGAAGTGGCATTAGCTCACTCTATTGCACCATGGTATACTGATTTTGTAAATTACATAGCTGTCGGTGTCCTTCCACCTGAGCTAACTTACCAACAAAAGAAGAAGTTTTTCCATGACCTTAAACAATACTACTGGGATGAACCTCTCCTCTTTAAAAGAGTGTCTGGTGATATCTTTCGTCGTTGCGTGCCCGAAGAAGAAATCGAAAGCATAATAGATCACTACCACGCTGCACCTTATAGAGGTCACTCAAGTACATCTAAAACCTGTGCGAAAATCCTACAATCTGGTTTTTATTGGCCTAATCTATGGAAAGATGTGCACATCGCTGTTTTAAACTATGATCGATGCCAACACAATCGAAACATATCCCGATGTGATGAAATGCCTTAGAAAACATTCTAGAAGTAGAAGTTTTCGATGTTTGGGGAATCGACTTCATGAGACCTTTCCCATCTTCTTTTGGTAATAAATACATACTCGTAGATGTCGATTACGTGTCCAAATGGATCGAGGCTATAGCCTCTCCAACAAATGACACACGAGTTGTAATCAAGCTTTTCAAGAACATAATCTTTCCAAGATTCGGTGTGCCGAAACTCGTCATCAATGACGGAGGCTCCCACTTCATTTCTAAAATCTTCGAGAAACTCTTAGCGAAATATGGAGTTAGACACCATGTAGCAACACCATACCACCCACAAACGAGTGGGAAAGTAAAGGTCTCAAACAGAGAAATTAAGCAAATACTTGAGAAAACTGTTGCCACATCTAGGAAAGATTGGTCTTCTAAGTTACACGAAGCGTTGTGGGCATATTGAACAGCTTTTAAAACACCCATAGGAACAACGCCCTTCAAATTAGTCTATGGAAAATCATGTCATCTTCGGTGGAACTAGAGCATAAAGCTTATTGGGATATCAAGAACCTAAATTTAAATTACTCTGCCGCTAGAGAAAAAAAGGATATTAGATATCAATGAATTAGAAGAGCTTAGATTAGACGCTTACGAGAATGCTAAGATCTACAAAGAGAGAATGAAAACTGGCACGATAAGTGAATTTTTAGGAAAGAATTCAACGAAGAAGACGTAGTACTCCTATTTAATTATCGACTTAAATTTTTTCCTGGAAAACTACGTTCTAGATGGTCTGGTCCTTTCATGGTCACTAAGGTTCTTCCAAGTGGCGCCGTAGAAATTAAGAGTAAGTCTAGTGACCCATTTATCGTAAATGGGCAACGTTTGAAACACTTCCATTGCATTGAAAAAAAAGATTACTCCGCTAGTCAAAAGCTTTTACAGCCACTGGCTGAATCAAACAACTAATTACAAATTGAAAATGTGTCGAGCTTGCGACATTAAACAAAGCACTTTGTGGGAGACAACCCACCGTTTTTATCTTTTTCTTTATCTTTAATTTTTAATTTCTATGTAATTTCTATTTAATTTTTTATTTCACTTTCATAATTTTTCTTATTTCTATTTTATTTTGTTTTTCTTATTTTTACTCAAAAAGGCATTTGGCCATTGCTAACTGGATATTTCTATAATTTACTCAAATTTCAGGCTAATTTACCTTTTTAGCTAGTGACTAACTCTCGTTATTGCAAGAGTATATTATATGAGTATCACTTTCAGGGGAAGAGGTCAGATGAGGAGGTTTGAGGGCTTAGTTGATAGAGAGATGACTCCCACTATTTATGTTGATGGCCGTGCTATGAATGTCTTAGGCATTAGAAAGAGTGTCTTATACTGGATGCACCAGATAGGTTGGGATGCCTCCCCTATTAGGAGGAGGTTTAGCACTTATCGTAGGCTTATCCTCGAGTTCCTAAGTTCTTTGAACTATTTGCCTAACCATGGTTTAGGATTTAACCGTGGCTTGATCCAGTTTAGGTTGTTTGGTCTTGATTACCGCTATACCCATAGTGAATTTGCTAACCTTTTAGTTTTTCCTAGTGGCCTTGATGTATTCACTGTCACCCAAGAGGAGCTTCTCCGACACCATGAGCTTGACTATTTCTGGGGTAGTATAACTGGTAACTACCACCCTGAACCTGAAGATATGTACTCTGAGAGCATCCATAACCCTAATATTAGGTATTTCCATAAGATCCTAGCCCACACCCTGTTTGGAAAAGAGCAAAACATTTCCTTGGTGTCCCTTGAAGAGTTATTCATTATGTTTTGTGCTTCACAAGGTCGTCCTGTCAATGCGGCTACCTTTATGGTAGCCAATTTTGTCCGTATCATAGAGACCGATCATACACCTTTACTTATAGGAGGCTTGGTTACCATGATAGCAAATGCCGTCGGAATGAGACAACCACTTCTAGGATTAAACCCCTATGGCGGAATTCGACCTATGAATATCCGTTTCTATTTTAATACTCACCTTATAGGCGACCTTGGACTGCACGAGTTTGAATTGCTAATTAATCATAGAAATGTCCACCAATTTGTCTTGCCGTCTTAAACACAAACTACGTAGAGAGTCGATGAATATAAGTGAATGATCCATATAATACGAGAAAATAATTTTTCCTTCCTCTTATGTTTTACTGTTATAGGGAATGTACCAACTAAGTTAGGTGACCCTCACCCGGTCATTTAACCATACAATGACGGAACCTAAGGTATTTGATAAAAGAAACTTGTTGTTGGTTGGTTCGGAAGTACTCTGGTACTGAACTTGATAGGGAGGACTACGGTTCGATCCCCCGCAACCTGCAATTGAGTAAATAAAAGGAGTATACCACGTAATTGTGCCAGAACTCCATGCTTAAAAGGATCATAATCACTATCCGACTACTCTACTATGTGTGTGATAAGATAATGGGCTTAATGTGATTGCACGGGAATGAAAATGGGTAAAACAAGCGAAAAGGATAAGGTTGAGCTATAATGGCATGATTCGGATTGGTATGCATATGACGGAGTTGTCTAGTGTCGTTACTGTATTTTTGGTGTTGAGATTGATCTCATAATATTCTAACAATAACATTCCGTAACCAAGTACAACTCGAGCAGTGTCATGAGTTTGCATTTAATATGTATTGTCTAACTATTTTAATGATTACTTGCTTGAGGACAAGCAAAGGTTCAAGTATAGGGGAGTTTGATAACACGAAAATATATTGTATATTTGATTCAATTAACATAAATTATGTCTTTATTTTATATTTATTATATTATTTTATTTTAGTATTATGCTGGTATTTTCATTTTATTTCAGGTATTTAATTTTTCCCGAGTTCGATTAAAAAGAAGAGAAATAAAGTATTTTCGAAGAATTATTCGGTGAAGAAATGAAGAAATTCAAAATCCCGTATTGGAGACCCATTATTTGATAAGAAAAGAAGAAGAAGAAAAAAATAAATAAATAAATAAAGCAAGGTGGGGCGCCCACCCTTCCTACAAGGGCCCCCACCTTAGGGTCACATGCAGCAGAAGAAGAAGAAAGAAATGAAGTAGGGGGTGCCCACCCTTCCTACAAGGGCCCCCCGCCCCATAAGGGCACGTCACCAGCTAGAAGAAAAGAGACGTTTGTCCCTTGTGCTTGTGGCCCCTGTAGCAACCTGCCTAAAAATTATAGCTTAGAGAGTCGCCACCTATTCTGAAGGGCGAATAGGAAACCCTACGCAGTATAGAGATCAGGGTAAGATACTATATTCAGGTCGAGGGAAGGTGTTAGGCACCCTCAACCCTTTCCTATGGCTTTGAATCTAAGGTCAACAATTTTATGGCTAAGAGTATTAAGGTAAGGTTTATGCTTTCGAGGGTTAAATAATTAAGGGAAATAAATCGGGAAAAATGAGATTTAGAAGGAAGGGGACTCGCCTTGTTGCCAAGTGTCTACGTATCTCCTTAGGGAGAATCAGAGTCAACGTAGTTCGGGGCACAGGATTGTACGCCTTAGAATTGATTATAGAGATTGTGTGAAGTTGTTTTGAAATTGTTTTGAGGCTCTTCGAATTGCCTATCGCAGTTTGAATTTGATTTGAAAGGGCATTTTGAGTTGCCCAGGATAAAAATCCTTTAGTGTATTTTAGATGTTTCGGGCGTACAACCCTGATTTGGCACAATTAACCACAATGATCAATAGGTTTGATCACCATAGTTAAAAGATTGGGGTTTTGCACCATTACCAATTCAAATCGATTGATTCGATTATCACTAATAATGAATTAACGTATTTTATTATTTTATGAATTTGTATTTTTATACTGTTACCTCTCATAACCGATTAATACGGTTACAAATAATAACAAATTAAAAGGTATGATAATCATCATAACCAATAAGATGGTTAAAACCATTTAGCAAAATAATGTGTATTTTAATTTATAGGATTTGATTAATTAAATTAATCGATTATTAACCATCGCGACCAATAGATTTAGTCGGAACGAATAATAAATTGAATCCTAAAACCTTAGCCAGGTAATTAATGGGATTGAGCGAACCCTAATATCTCATGTCACCGTTTCTAGGGTTTTCGTGATTAAAATTAATTAAATAATTAAGTCGAATAATCGGGGAAGAAAATCGAGATGATCCTTAATTAATTACAATCCTAATCCTAATTTATAACTAATCCTAATCAAATAGGTTAATTAAATTAAATATAAATCATTAATCTTAATCTAAATAAATAATAAAACAAATAAATAAAAATGCATATATATATATATATATATACCTGGCAATATTCAAGTGTGGAGAGTCCTTGAGGATGTATGGTAACCCCTCAGCTTGCTGTACGTTAGATTAGGATTCTAGGAGATCTGATGGTGGAGCATTGAGCGTGCACAGTAGGCGTGAGAAGAAGCAAATCACAGGATTTGGGTTGAATAACACACAAAAAATAATGCTCCTGCCTGGGATCGAACCCTGGACAAGAGCCTCACCACATCTCACGTTTCACCACACAGGCTATACTTGCCATTTGTTTATTATACGCCTCAAAACCATTAAGTACAAAAGATATAATTAAATAGCAATTTCAAAAAGCAAGTCAAACCTGGGCCCCAGTATTCACATCGAGGTCCAATAGGAAGCAGAGAGAGAAATTTGAATGTTTGACCAGCCATTTAATGGCTTCCACGCGTGATCAGATGGAGAGAGAGAAAAGAGAGACTTTGACTGGCCAATAGGATTCGCCAATCGTGCCACGCGTGTCCCAGAACCTCATGCAGCCACCGGAACAGGGTTTCTGGTCTCCCTCTCCGGTGAGACCTTCATTTTCTCCGGCGAGAAGGGATTCGAAGCCTGCGAAATAGCCAAGAAACAAAGGCGAACTCCGCCCAGATCCACTAAACCGTGTGCCCCGATTTCAATGAGATGGTTAGTTTTCACAAATAATGACTGTAGCTATGAAAACGAACCTGCATAGGTTTTGTGCCCTAACCATGGCAAACACCCAAACACACTCGGAAACTCGCAAACGATGACATTAAAACGTTCCAAGCACCAATATAAGTGAATACATGTACATAAAAACGATTCAGAATGATCAGAATATAATTTTGAATCTCAAAAAGTTACCTCCGCCGGTGCAACTTAAAGAAGGCGTTTTGGTGTGCTCCGAGATTGAATAACGACTGGTATGGGCTCCTTAGACCTTCAGAAACTCCATGGGACGATTCAAAGTGGCTGCAACTCCTTGTGCGAGAACTTTCACAATGCCCTAGATCCTTGACTTTTTGAAAGTCTTAAAACCCTATCTTTGCAGCCTCCACCTCTCAACCTCGTCCTCCCCTCTTCTCCATGTTTTTTTAGAATATATATGATCTTTTTAGGGTTTCTAAATGGGCTCTTGGATCTCTTGTATCAAGTGAGAAAGAATTCTCTTAAAAAATCATGAAACTTTCTATATTGAGACCCTCCTTTTTTCTAACCAAATGCCATTGAATTTGGACCTCTTGAATTTGTTATTTGGGCCCCTTGGATGATCTAAAATGATTCATACATTTCAATCCATTTATTTGATATTTTTCTAAGTTTAATTTATATTTAAATGGATAAAAATCCATAATATAAAAAATCATGAAAGGGTGGGAAATCCTTGGGATCGAAGCTTGATAATTTCCATGGAGATACCTTGAGGCATATGGAACACCTTGAGACCCATCTGAGACCTTAGAAATTCAAACTCCTTTGATAAAGTGCAAAACCCTAGTCTTGGATATGAGAAAATGACTTGAGACAACCTTAGAGCCTTGAGTTATCAGAGATGTGATGAAGAACCTTTGATTGAATATAGGAGGGCAAATTTCGGGGTATGACAGCTGCCCCTGTTCAATCTTCTTAAACCTGAAGAGTCAGATAGGCACGTCTGCCTATCGTGGTCTAAAGGTAGAAGATGATTGAACACTGAAATGCCCTGGAATTTGCATTTATTGGGAAGGATGTTCTGCGGGAGATGGGCTTGAAGATGCCACCCAAGGTAAATACCATTTTTCGGCACATGAAGAAAATACTTTCTGGAAAGAAACAGATGCTTTGATTGTAGCATAGCCTAAAAAGGCAACCTGAATTTTATACAATGTTTATGATGCATGCGATGCATGATGCAGTGCACTTCTCAAAATAAATGAGAGCCATGTATGTATATGCGTAATGTATGAATGAGGTTGGTTAGTTGAAATGATGCATGATTGTTAGTTACGTTAATCGAAGTATGTTAGTAATTCTGAAAAGAAAGATAGCACCTTTGATTGTTTGTTGATGATGTTTTGGAAGATATCACTGCCGAGGGACTAACGTGATAAACCCAATTGAAGAACAGTTTAAAAATCTTGTGTGCCTGAAAAAGCTCCTAGAAAGGATGGAATACGCTTTAAAGAAGACTGCCTGAAAAGGACTGCACCAACAGGGTTATTTGCGAGGGTTATCGCAAAATTTACCTGCACCAACAGGGTTATTTGCGAGGGTTATCGCAAAATTTACCTGTGCCGACAGGGTTATTTGCGAGGGTTATCGCAAAATTTACCTGCACCAATAGGGTTATTTGCGAGGGTTATCGCAAAATTTACCTGCACCAATAGGGTTATTTGCGAGGGTTATCGCAAAATTTACCTGCACCAACAGGGTTATGTGCGAGGGTTATCGCAAAATTTACCTGTACCAACAGGGTTATTTGCGAGGGTCATCGCAAAATTTACCTGTACCAATAGGGTTATTTGCCCTGGTTCGGACAAATTTTACCTGCACCAAAGGAATTACCTGCCATGGTTCTGACAAGCGTACCTGCATAAAAGTAATCGTTTGCTATAGTTCTAGCAAACATACCTGCATGAAAGAGATTCACCTGTTTGGAGACTCACGACTCGAGGGTCGGAGAAAATACACCTTTCACAACACGAGGGTTGGAAATTAGGCTTTTGTGGCGTGATTTGAATTTTGATGTAATAGTCAGACGGGAACTGACTACCAAACGAGAATTGGATTTGATGGTTTTCCAGTATGAGAACTGGACTTTGTAATGATTTGGATTGCCAATAGAAATTGGGCTTTTTGTATATGCTAATGCTAATGTGTATGTATGTATGCTAATGCCGATGCAGCCCCGAGATTTTATCTCCTTAAACCTATTGAACTTGTTTAATCCATGCTTGCACCTACACCATGACTATGCTTATGTTGGCTTTGTAATGTGGATAATGCTTATGCATATACGTATGTTTTGTTGACTTAATGAGTGGAACGAAGTAATGTCTTCTGTAAGATTACCTGAAAAGGTCTTTTGAATGGATGTGAATGTTTGTCTTAAAGAAGACTATCTGAAATGATTTTTCGACATGGTAGCAATTTGTCTTTAGAGAAGACCACCTGTAAAGGTTCTTAGCGTAGATAGAAATTTGTCTTAAAGAAGATCACTTGAAAAAGTTCTTAGCAAGGGATGAAGAATTTCTTTAAAGATGACTACCTGAAAAGGTTGAAAGATGTCTTAAAGAAGACTACCTGAAGAGGTTCTTGAGAGGGATGACGAATTGTTTTTTTTTGAAAGGGACTACCTGAAAAGGTGCTTAGGACAAGAATGTCTCGAAGAAGGCTACCTGAAAAGGTGCTTAGAAAAGTAATGTCTTAAAGAAGACTACCTGAAAAGGAACTTAGAAAGAAGGGAACGTCTTGAAAAAGACTACCTGAAAAGGAACTTAGAAAAGTAACGTCTTGAAGAAGACTACCTGAAAAGGTATTTAGAAAAAGAATGTCTTGAAGAAGACTACCTCAAAAGGTACTTAGAAAAAGAATGTCCTGAAGAAGACTACCTGAAAAGGTACTTAGAGAAGGAATGTCTAAAAAAGACTACCTGAAAAGGTACTTAGAAAAAGGATGTCTTGAAGAAGACTACCTGAAAAGGTACTTAGAAACAGAATGTCCTGGAGAGGACTACCTAAAAAGGTTTTTTTTGGAAATGACGATGACTGTCTTAGAGAAGACTACCTAAAAAGGTATGGAGTAATGTATTGACCAATGTATGTAATGCATGATTTGTATGTATTTGTATGATGCTCCAATGGTAGGTTATTAATAACCAAAGCGTATATAGTTCGCTGGAGTTGCAGGTCTGTTTGTTAAGATGGGGTGTGATGCTAGCGCGATTTCCCAATACCTGTTTTGTTTGAGCTTGGAAGATCGTAGTTAGGAGAAGTATTTGTTCGATGTTGTAAAGTGCGAGAACGCCTTTTTTTATGCTGTGCGCCTTATGGATTTGATATCCATTGCCCCAATATTTTCATGGAAAAAGATGCTTATGAGGGAAGTGCCCCAGGAAATAGCCTCGTCGGATGCTTTGCCGTTTAGATTAAAGGGTGTGCCCTTGGTTTCCATGATATGGAGGACTATCCATAGTGTGTTATCCTTCTGAATTTGAATTCTTCCCATGTTTGACGTGCCCCTGTTTGAGATTGCTTCGAGATGTGCCCCGAGTCGATTGAACCTTAGGAAAAGTGCCCCTAGTGAATAGGATGTTTGATTGCATGCCCCTGTGATCTTTGAAATTTTTGCCCCTGTTTAGGAGAACCCTCTAGATGTGGTTCCCCCGACTCCAAGGTCTTTATTAGAAATGATCACCTTTGATTAAACCAATTTCGAGATTTCCTCAATGCTAAGTGTATACTCGTAAATGACGTTGTACCCTTCGAGAAGTAACTCCAACGCGATGCGTATGCAAGTTTTGAAATCGAAGTCCGTTATGAATTAAGACTGGATTGTTTTGAAAAGAATGCTTGAAGAAGCACATTGGTTAGAAATAGTTTTAACAAACATAGGAGTCAGTATAACAAATCCTGCTTAATATGCTTTCATAGTTAACCTTGCCTCAATTAGGACTTTTAACTGTTGTAACTTGGCCTGGTTCATGTTTTAAGAAACAATGGATATAAGGCTCGAAATTTTATTTAACCCACCCCTTTCTCCTTGATGTTCTCCAGATCCTAAAAATTCGCCTAATCCAATGGATGTGCCTTGTTTGTAAGAGAATCAATTTTGATGTTGAGCAGAAGCCTTTAACAAAGACCCAAGCGTTTGATAAAAAATATTGTAAAGATCCAAGCATTGTTGTGAAGTTTTGATGGTTTGGCAGTCATAAGATTATCATTTGTATTTCGCCTTTGTTTTTATCCCTTATTTTTGCATGAACCAACTCTCTTGAGTTTGATCCATCGGGATGCCCTAATTTTTGCCTAAGTCGTTCTTTTGTTTTCATGGAATTTTCCATTTTGACTTAGCGGGCGTTTTTCTCCTTTTTCTTTTGAATGCTCCTTTTGAAGTACTTGATCCTTGGATATTGCATGTTGTGACTGCCATGTCGATTTTTGATTTGTAAGCTTCGCCTTTAATACTTCCTCGATCTTGAATGATGTAATGAGGAAGAAGATTGTTGTGAATGTTATCTCCATTGCTTCCTCAATCTTAGATGAATGCGAGGAAGAAGATATGCTTGAACCTTTTATTTGCTTGATCCTTTGCTTGGATTGACTGATTCTCTTGACAACCAAAATACACCATTGAATTAATTGAAATCTACCCTGCCCCTGGTTAAAATCAAGGTTTTTTTTGAAAAGTAGAAAAAAACTCCAACTCCTGGCTCGAGGGGGTAACGAGGGATTAACATCCTTATATCTCCACTGTTTGGGAATTGAAGCAATGCCTGTACATCCTCGGCTCGGTCTTACCTTGAAAGCATATGTTTAGCTGGACTTAGTTATTTGTAATCGTCATTCTCCCTCAAGTTTGTCAATAACCCTAAAAATAGAAGTGTGTGACTGGAAAGTCATGGTAGTGAGTGAATGAATTGACTCCAAAACCTGCATGGTTGTCCCATTAGAATTACTAATCCGAAGGTACAACTTTTATCTTGAGTAACACTTAGCGGTCGTAAGGGTTGAAATTGTGAGCACGGTAAACACCTATTGATCCTAGGGATAATCTCCTTTGTAGATCCACTGACCTTGTTTCACTCCGTAGATTCTTAAACTTGTAGAAGTGAGGGCAACCTCGAATTTTCTTTGGACATGTCAAACCTGGCGGGAATAAATCGTTAGCGGTGGGTTTTCGTCGTATCGGAACTTCATGAGTTTCCTTTGACTGAACCTCTTTCGCTTTTCCTAAGGATAGTATCACCTATGACCCTTTTTTTTTCTTGGTGTGGGGCTGACATATGTCGAATTCCCTCCATCATGGTTATGCCTCTTTGTTCAGGATATTGCCCCAGTTGGACTAATCCTTGCCCCCAGGTTATCGTAGAGCGTCCTCAAAAGTTTGATATGTTCTAAGATGAACCCCTTTATAACTAGATACATCTTGAGTGTATCTATGAGGGAACTCTTTGTTGAACTAATCCTTGCTCGATGACAACCTTCATTGTATTCATAATCCTGTTATGACAAGGCATGGACATGCGGCTGGCATGGCGAAAGGCATCTTTTTTTTCTTTAGCAAGACTAAGATCTTTTATTCTCCTTGCTCCGTAGTCTAGGATCCTTTGATTTTTTGGGAGTTTCGGGAAACCGGCTAGCATGGTTGGTATGGCTGCGGGCGAAGATAGAAATGCAAATGTGAATGTATGAATGCATGAAAATGCAAATGCACGCGTAAGCGAGAGACTCCTTATATTGTAACTCCGCGTATGCAATGCAGACGTGTAACATATGATCCTAGGAATAGCCTTAGAGGCGACATTAGACCCTCTTGGAATCTTTACAGGGTAAATGTTATGACACGCTAAGGGAAATCCCTTGGATTCGAGAGTATGCAGAAGATAGAGGCTAGTGACTGTTCAAGACAGTCACTCAATCTCATGGCCATCGAGAGGCCAATCAACGTGTACCAATGAATTTGTCCCTCGCAGGAAGGTTCTCTATGCGGAACACAACCTATCTAAGGACGATATGGTCGAAGAGCAATCCCTACAGGCTAGGGATATGATGTGTAAATGGAGATCCAAACCCTACAAGTTAGAGGGTGCGCGGGACTGAGCATGGAGTGACCGTTCAGGACAGTCACTAGATTTCATAGCCATCGAGAGGCCAATCGAACGCATGCTAGTGAAGTTGTCCTTCGGGGAAGGACGCGTCGTTGCAAAAACACGTGAATGTAACAGAAAATCCCTATATGCTAGGGAGTACGTAGTAGCAAGCACGGGGTGACCGTTCACGACAATCACCGAATCGCATGGCCATCGAGAGGCCAATTAACGTATGCTAACAAAAATGTCCTTCGGGGAAGGACACGCAATTGCAAAATACAAAGATATAAAAGGAAACTCCCCACCGGTTAGGGAGTGCGTAGATGCGGGCGCGGAGTGACCGTTCATGACAGTCACTTAGTCTCGTGGCCATCAAGAAGCCAATCGACGTGCGTAGGCGAAGATGTCCTTCGCGGGAAGGACACGGTCTTTAGAAATTTGAGTCCCTACAGGCTAGGGACCACGTAGGGATACCTGCAAAATCCAAACGCATAGATATCCAAAGCAAATAAGTTGCAAACATATAATAAGCACATGAGCACGAAAGTCCTAGATTCATAGGTTCGACGTAGGGGGCTCTAGGGAGCCAACCTTTTTATGGGAGTGTTCTAGAAGGTCTCATGGGGTCGTTCGTAGCCTCCGAGACTTTTTGTCTCTTCGGATTTTAGAACAACTCATTTTATCCATGAGGTTCGAATTTTTGGGGTAGGTTCCCGGAGAGATCAGCTAAGTATCCAGTCCAGCCCTCCACAAAGTCAAGCTTCGTTTCGGACCTTTCCAAATACCTAACCCACTCCGAGTGGAGTTATCAGAGAGACTCGTAAGGCGATTCATGTCCCCTTTTGGTCTCAAAGTTAACTCTCACACTTAAGGTTTTAACACTACATAATATATCCAGCAGTATATAAAAATATAATAGTTAACAAAAATATAAATATATTCACATAGCCAGTTAAATATAAACATATTATAAATAATTAAATATTTTTAGACAAAAATGAATAAACAATTTTTAAGAAATAAAAAAAATAATTGTAAACCCTGAACAAGGCGCGTTAGCCAAACCCTACAAAGCTGCCAAACCTAAACCCTGCCAAAACCTAAAACCTATAGGAGCATAGTAATTCACCGAAATAGTTATCCCCAGCAGAGTCGCCAGCTGTAGCAACCTGCCTAAAAATTATAGCTTAGAGAGTCGCCACCTATTCTGAAGGGCGAATAGGAAACCCTACGCAGTATAGAGATCAGGGTAAGATACTATATTCAGGTCGAGGGAAGGTGTTAGGCACCCTCAACCCTTTCCTATGGCTTTGAATCTAAGGTCAACAATTTTATGGCTAAGAGTATTAAGGTAAGGTTTATGCTTTCGAGGGTTAAATAATTAAGGGAAATAAATCGGGAAAAATGAGATTTAGAAGGAAGGGGACTCGCCTTGTTGCCAAGTGCCTACGTATCTCCTTAGGGAGAATCAGAGTCAACGTAGTTCGGGGCACATGATTGTACGCCTTAGAATTGATTATAGAGATTGTGTGAAGTTGTTTTGAAATTGTTTTGAGGCTCTTCGAATTGCCTATCGCAGTTTGAATTTGATTTGAAAGGGCATTTTGAGTTGCCCAGGATAAAAATCCTTTAGTGTATTTTAGATGTTTCGGGCGTACAACCCTGATTTGGCACAATTAACCGCAATGATCAATAGGTTTGATCACCATAGTTAAAAGATTGGGGTTTTGCACCATTACCAATTCAAATCGATTGATTCGATTATCATTAATAATGAATTAACGTATTTTATTATTTTATGAATTTGTATTTATAGGATTTGATTAATTAAATTAATCGATTATTAACCATCGCGACCAATAGATTTAGTCGGAACGAATAATAAATTGAATCCTAAAACCTTAGCCAGGTAATTAATGGGATTGAGCGAACCCTAATATCTCATGTCACCGTTTCTAGGGTTTTTGTGATTAAAATTAATTAAATAATTAAGTCGAATAATCGGGGAAGAAAATCGAGATGATCCTTAATTAATTACAATCCTAATCCTAATTTATAACTAATCCTAATCAAATAGGTTAATTAAATTAAATATAAATCATTAATCTTAATCTAAATAAATAATAAAACAAATAAATAAAAATGCATATATATATATATATATATATATATATATATATATATATATATATATATATATATACCTGGCAATATTCAAGTGTGGAAAGTCCTTGAGGATGTATGGTAACCCCTCAGCTTGCTGTACGTTAGATTAGGATTCTAGGAGATCTGATGGTGGAGCATTGAGCGTGCACAGTAGGCGTGAGAAGAAGCAAATCACAGGATTTGGGTTGAATAACACACAAAAAATAATGCTCCTGCCTGGGATCGAACCCTGGACAAGAGCCTCACCACATCTCACGTTTCACCACACAGGCTATACTTGCCATTTGTTTATTATACGCCTCAAAACCATTAAGTACAAAAGATATAATTAAATAGCAATTTCAAAAAGCAAGTCAAACCTGGGCCCTAGTATTCACAGCGAGGTCCAATAGGAAGCAGAGAGAGAAATTTGAATGTTTGACCAGCCATTTAATGGCTTCCACGCGTGATCAGATGGAGAAAGAGAAAAGAGAGACTTTGACTGGCCAATAGGATTCGCCAATCGTGCCACGCGTGTCCCAGAACCTCATGCAGCCACCGGAACAGGGTTTCTGGTCTCCCTCTCCGGCGAGACCTTCATTTTCTCCGGCGAGAAGGGATTCGAAGCCTGCGAAATAGCCAAGAAACAAAGGCGAACTCCGCCCAGATCCACTAAACCGTGTGCCCCGATTTCAATGAGATGGTTAGTTTTCACAAATAATGACTGTAGCTATGAAAACGAACCTGCATAGGTTTTGTGCCCTAACCATGGCAAACACCCAAACACACTCGGAAACTCGCAAACGATGACATTAAAACGTTCCAAGCACCAATATAAGTGAATACATGTACATAAAAACGATTCAGAATGATCAGAATATAATTTTGAATCTCAAAAAGTTACCTCCGCCGGTGCAACTTAAAGAAGGCGTTTTGGTGTGCTCCGAGATTGAATAACGACTGGTATGGGCTCCTTAGACCTTCAGAAACTCCATGGGACGATTCAAAGTGGCTGCAACTCCTTGTGCGAGAACTTTCACAATGCCTTAGATCCTTGACTTTTTGAAAGTCTTAAAACCCTATCTTTGCAGCCTCCACCTCTCAACCTCGTCCTCCCCTCTTCTCCATGTTTTTTTAGAATATATATGATCTTTTTAGGGTTTCTAAATGGGCTCTTGGATCTCTTGTATCAAGTGAGAAAGAATTCTCTTAAAAAATCATGAAACTTTCTATATTGAGACCCTCCTTTTTTCTAACCAAATGCCATTGAATTTGGACCTCTTGAATTTGTTATTTGGGCCCCTTGGATGATCTAAAATGATTCATACATTTCAATCCATTTATTTGATATTTTTCTAAGTTTAATTTATATTTAAATGGATAAAAATCCATAATATAAAAAATCATGAAAGGGTGGGAAATCCTTGGGATCGAAGCTTGATAATTTCCATGGAGATACCTTGAGGCATATGGAACACCTTGAGACCCATCTGAGACCTTAGAAATTCAAACTCCTTTGATAAAGTGCAAAACCCTAGTCTTGGATATGAGAAAATGACTTGAGACAACCTTAAAGCCTTGAGTTATCAGAGATGTGATGAAGAACCTTTGATTGAATATAGGAGGGCAAATTTCGGGGTATGACAGCCCCCACCACAAGCGTAATTGTTTCCAGATTTCCAATTTTTTCTCACTCAGCAACGGAAGTTCACACGTTCAAAGCCACGGTTACTCTACCAAATTTCCGGAAGAACTATTCTTCAGTTATTCTTCAGGAAACCGTCCACTTCCCCTAAATTCTCTCCTTCAGCAGTTACGACCCTCACAGTATAAAAGGAAGCTGAATGAACATTTTGAGGGTCCGCCGTTTTTACCCAGATTTTTTATAACAGTTCAGAGCATTTTATTTTCAGTCTCAAATTTTCATTCTTGTTTCAGCGTTTGATTTCTACACTGGAAATCAAGTGCCCCTTAGTTTTCTTTTAAACTTCCAGAGTTAGTTTTAGGTTTTACTATTCGTCCTATTTTCTTTTTCTGCATTTGATTTGTTATCCGAGAAGAGAAGAAGCAAAAAGCCTACCGATCTGTGGAGGATTTGCATCTGATACTCAAAGTATATTTCAAGCTTCAATTTTATTTCCAGGTTTTAATTATTTACATGCTTTGCAATTTTAATTTTATATCTGAGAATATGTCTGAAATTTCGTCTGCTATTTATCGCTTTGAATCTGTTATAAATACCATGTCTGGCTAAATATATTAACTCCGGTATGTAACATTAAACCGAAGGGATTCGGTAACGAATTGGCACAATTTATTATATATTCAAATCTCTTTTCTGGTTCGATTCTTATTATTAATATTGAAATTGTTTTATTACGAGAGTAAATGACAGTATAGAGGTTTAAATTAATATGAACGAGAGTTTCAGATTTTAACTGGACAGTAAGAATGAAACGTTAATTTTGAATACAGCGAAAGCGCTTTAAGATTAATTGAACTCTATTTGTTTTCAAAAAGTATTTTTGGATATTTAAATGACACAACGAGAGCGATCATCTAGGTCCAAATATATAGTCGGAATCAATAAACACGAGAGTGTAAGACAAAGATTTTTAAACTAATAGTTTTCACTGAAAGAAGTTTTGTGACATTTGAAACAATGCCAATAAATTACCTAACCCCTGAAGTTAGATAAATTACATATCGGCATTTGCTTATAATTAATTTTAGACTCTTTTTAATTACTTCGCCCCTGTTTATTCGTCAACCGAATATTATTAGCCTTAGATTTACACCGTAACATTAGATAACGGTAGATTGATTTTTGGTTCTTTGGGTTCGATAATCTTTAAATCTACGCGATACGACTGTGCACTTGCAGTCACAAATCTATAGACATACTAAATCGTGATCAATAATAAACACAAAAGTCAATAAACATCAAAAACACTTAATAAAGGTTGAAAATAATAAAAAGGGAACGGAAGCTCTCGTCTCGCTTTCTTAAGGGAGTCACTTGAGTGGAAGTTCCCAACCCTAAAAAAACACCAACCAAGAGTCGCTCGAGTCTCGCTTGCTTAAGGGAGTCACTTGAAATGCTCGACATACTTTTCTTTCGCTTTTAAGAGCATATTACTTCCACTTCATTCCCAGCTTAAGTCTCCAAAGGTCGAGCAGTGGAGTGTGATGTAACTGTTCACTAAAAAATACACAACAAATAATAAAAAACATAGAAAATATTGAGCAGAACTACGGCACTCTGATTCTTCATAAGAGGATACGTAGGCATAGAGGCAACTCTAGAGAGCACAATAATTATTAAAAAAAACTCTAAGTTAATCATGCATTGCATTCCCTTTTAGTAGCAAGTAAGTAGTAATAGACACCCTTTAGATAGAAATAAACATAGGTGGATACCGTCGAGTACGACGGATGTGAGGGGTGCTAACACCTCCCCCTTGCATAACCGACTCCCGTACCATGTTCTCTGGTCGTAAGATCTTGTTCTTGGTCTTGTTAGGTTTTCTAATATTCCTTTCCCTCGATGGGATAAATATATTAGTGGCAACTCTGGTTCATTTTTCGCGGTACGGCATTCGTCACTCAAGAAAAATCAAAACAAGATATGTGAAATTTTGGTATCAGATATGTGATGTTGAAGGAGATGTCATGACATAATTATCTGAGAACTGAACATTATAAAAATAGTAAACAACGTAACAGAAAGTAAAGGACACCAGAAAGTGTTAATCTAGTTCGGTGTGCAACAACCCCTACTATAGGGGCTACCAAGCCAGGGATAAGTCCACTAAATAGTATCAATTCATAGACCCTCATCAAACAACCTGTTTACGATCCAATCACTTAATCACTACCCATGCTATACTTCTATCTAATACTCACCTAGGTATGAGGCCCTCCCCAAATCCCTTTCAATCACAACCAGTGATAAATGACAAATAATCAAATATAGAAGACACTCTTCAAAGACACATAACCATCTTTTGCTTAAAAGCTTATAGATGATTAACAAATTACAATTCACCTAAAATACTCCAACTCTAATATTAAAACAATATAAGAGAGAATTACAATTAACAACAGACTCACGACTAAACACGATAAACACACAGTCTTCAAAACTTGAGTTACGGCACAAGTTGGATTATGCAGTCTTTATAAAGTAGCAGCAGCGGCAAACTTGGGCTTCGGCCAAGAGCAAATTAGGTTTTAAGGTTTCCCATAATCCAATATTATTGGTACAGCTCGTGACAAGACTCCTCCTGAGTTTGCGCAGAAATTTCCTCCAAACGAACACCTTATAAAAAAATAACCTAAAACACAAACTACTAAAACACAGACTGTAACACAATACAATTTTAGCTAACAATGTTAAGACATCTGCTTTGACATCTTTTATAATCTGCTATGATATTTTTGTCACATGTCACAACATTCTTCATAACATTTCTTGATCAGAATGTTTTACCAAAATTGCTGCCAACACAGAAATAACATGTTTTCAACATGTATGAATAAAATGGATCAAATGAACTTGAGAATTCATGTATGTCAAAAATGGAGCAAAATTAATTTTATTTTTAATTATATATATATATATATATATATATATATATATATATATATATATATATATATACTTTTTTATTTTATTAAATAAATTATTTAATAGATGAATTGAATAAATAATGAGTTAATGGATACAATTGTCACTGTTCGAAAATAATGAAATTTAAAAGATTACTATAAAAAGATAGTTTTTTAAAGAATTAGGTGTAAAAAATAAATATTATATAAATAACTATGAACATAATTTAATCACTTTTTGCATAGTAACTAAAGAAAATATTGTGTGGAAAGTAAGCAAGTCTTACACGTTGCTTGCTTAAGTCAAAAGACAATACTATTTTATGGCACATGCAATTAACTTTAATAATTACTACTTCAATAGGACTTGCATTATGATTTGATTTCTATTACATTTCTTTGAGCTATCTTGGAATTACTATTGTTGTACCCGACTAGTGAATGACAGATGCAATTAGTTGTTCATAAAGTAACAATTTATATGTGTCGGTCAGTGCATTTCGTCTCTAAGGGTAATTTTTTTTTTGTAATAGTGAATAATTGTTTAGAGTGCATTTTTTAAAAGAATTTAAAAAATACAAAATTTTAATAACTCTTTTTTTTCTCTTCAAAAAGAGAGAGATTTTTAAAAAAAAATTTGGTATAAATTTTTTATATTAATTTAAATTAATTGTATTCTTAATTTTATATATATATATATATATATATATATATATATATATATATAAATATATATATATATATATATATATATATATATATATATATATATATATATATAATTTTATTAAATAAATTATTTAATAGATGAATTGAATAGATAATGAGTTAGTGGATAAAATTGTGACTAGAGTTTTGAATATACTGAAATTTAAAAGACTATATTAAAAATATACTTTTTATAGGATTAGTGTAAAAAATAAATAGAATATAAAAATCGATGAACATAATTTGGATTTTTTTTTTAATAACTAAGTTTAAAAAAAATACCTATCTAACCCATATATCAAAAAAGTTACTCCAATAATCATGTTTGGGGTGTTTTACACGTAGGCGTCATTTCATATGACGCCTCTTATTTTTTTTAAATCTTTTCAATTACCTGCGGATTTAGTGTTACCTGCGAATTTACCTGCGAATATACCTGCAGAATATTTATATATTTGGTTTACATATAAATCCGCAGGTAAATACGCATGTAAATCCGTAACTAAAACCGCAGGTAATTAAAAAAATTTGAAAAAAAATAGGAGGTGCCATATAGAATGGCGCTTACGTGGAAAACACGCTCAAACATGTCTATTGGGTTAATTATCTTGAAATATGGGTTAGTTATGTATATATTTTTTAAAACTTGATTATTTAAAAAAATAGCTTATAGTAGACCATAGGTCAGACTTAGACTTTGTTAGTTTGTCATAGGTCAGACTCAGGCCTTCTAAAGTCTAGTCTAGCCTAGTCTATTTCCACCCCTACTTTTGAGAAAATAAAATGCAATGAACAAGGTAGGAAGTTACTCCCTCCGTTCCTTTATAATTGTCACTTTTGTGAAAAAAAATTTGTTTCTTTTTAAGTGTCACATTTCAAAGTTCAAAAAAGTATTTTTGTTGTTTTGTCAAAATTACCCCTAATCATTATGATAAAGAGAGAAAAAGTTAAATAAAGTATTAAAAAGTTTAGGGTATTATTCGAAAAAGAATAATCATTACTTAAAAAATAATAATAATCATTGGTTGTCTTGGTATGTGGAAAAACTTAAAAAGTGACAATTATAAAGGAACGGAGCGAGTATTGAGTAAGTATCCTCTCCATTTCTCAAAAGAAATGGAAGTGTCAATTACTATAGTTTTGATTTATAAATGTATAATTAATGTCACTATTTTTTGAAATGTGTGCAAATATATCCTTTATTTACATCAAAACTATAGTAATGAAGAACTCTATTTCTTTTGAGAGGAAGGTTAACATGGTGAACTAAATTTTTTGGTTCATCTTGGTGAACTATTAAAATACATACTATAATAGATTAACAAGTTTTCTAACAAATTATACAATTAACCAATGGATTCTTTAATTACATTTGTATTTATTATAATTTACATAAAAAAGTTCATAAAATTAATCATTTTTTAAGATAAATAATAAATTATTAAAATATAAAAGTAAAAATGCTAAAAATCACTATCATTTCTCACTTGAAAAAAATATATTATCACTATGAAACCATCTTAACCCATCTATAGAACAATAAAGATGCGTTTCTTGAGGATCAACGAACAATCACTCATCAGTAAATTTTTTTAGTTCATTTACAACAAATTACTACAGTGAAATAAACTTGTTGATTTATTAATAACAATGAATGTGACCATATAGATTATAAAAACAACAATAAAGGTGGTCATATGAATTATGACAACAATGTGAAGATGTCGAACATTTTTTAATCTTGTTTGCTAAAACAAACTTATATTTTTAACACTACTTATTTTACTCCTATATCTAAAATATAGTTCGCTTTAAATAATAATGTGTAAGAAAATTATAATATTTAAAATTATTAATTAAATATTCAATGCATAAATTATGGTTAATTATTATAAAAAAAGTTTAAGAAAATTATTATTTTTAATTTTTCATTCAATTTTATACTTTAATCGATGTTTATATATTTAATATAAAATTACTTTTTAATTTTTACTAATATTAAATTTATAATAAAATTATAGTTATAATTTATAATAAATATTGGGGTCAAGTTATAAATATCTATTAGGGTAAAAGTATAAATACTTGATTTTATATAAATTACCTTATTAGTAGGTCATCCACAATCAATCATAACCATTAAATTTATTTATTATTAAATCAATAGTTATTATAGTAATTTACTATGGTGGGGATATAATTTACCATGCTATAAAGAGAAATTTTACTCGAAATTATTGTGTCGTGTGGAAAGTAAGCGAAGTCTTACCCGTTGCTACTTTATGGCAAATGCAATTAACTTTAATAATTATAATTAACTTTAGGGAAAAGCTAACATGTGTCCCAAGGACACAAGTTAATTAGATATTTATAAAAATATCTTTTTAAAACACGTACATTCAATGTATCGAAACTTTAAATATGACTTAACTTTTTCTAATTATAGTATCTTAACATGTGCCCTTAGGGCACATGTTAGCATGACCGTTAACTTTAATAATTACTACTTCAATAGGACTTGCACCAGGGGCGGATCCAGACAATATATATTGGTGGGGCTAAACATAAAAGAAACTACAAACTAAATCATATTAAAAATAAAAAAGTAATATTGTTTAATACAATAAATTACAATGAAAATCTTCTACTATCCATTTCTTGAAAATGAGCTAAAATAACATCATTGTTAATTGTTCCAAGAACATCTCTTTCTATAAAAGTTACAAGACGGTCATTTAACCATTGATCACTCATTTTGTTACATAATTGACTCTTCACAAACTTCATAGCTGAAAAAACACGCTCCACGCTTGCAGTTGCTACCGGCAAGACTAAAGCTAACTTCAAAAGCTTATAGACCATATCAAATGTTTTGCACTTATTTGTTTCCACAAGTTTTGCACAAAGATCTGAAAGTCCTTTTAACTTTGCAAAATTTGGGTCACATCTAACATTTCTAACATAATTTTGAAGTTGATGTCGTACCACCACTTCTGGCACATCTACAAAATCATTTGGATAAAGTTCAACCATCCTTAGTAGTTTTTTGCACATAATAAGCAGATGAATTCTCATTTTGGATTAAAGTTCTCAAACCACCAAACTTACCTCTCATATTGCTAGCTCCGTCATACCCTTGCCCCCTAATGCTAGATAAACTCAAGCCATTAATAGACAACAACTTCTCAAGTGCCTCCTTAAGTGACTTAGCACTTGTTTCTTTAACACTTACAATGCCAAGAAACCTTTCTTTTACCAAACCTTCACTACTAACATAGCGAATAACAACAGCCATTTGTTCTTTACCAGCAACATCACCAGATTCATCAATTAAAACAAAAAACACATCATCTGCAATATCACATATAATTTGTTGAGTTATTTCACATGCACAAGCAGCAGCAAGATCCTTTTGAATCTTAGGGGCAGTCATAAGGTTATTTCCCGGAGCACAATCTATTACACTAGCTATCTCTGGGTTAATTTCCTTTAATGTATCCACCAACTCAAGAAATGGCCCCTTAAATAAAGAGTTAAGGGACTCGTCACTCCCTCTAAATGGCATGCCACATCTCAAGAGAAACTTAGTAGCTATAAGGGATGTGTTTACACGAACACGATATTCAACATTCATTTGCTTAGTTTGATTAACAAACGCGGCTTTAATACTTTGGTTTGGGTTCATGAGAGCATAACCCATATGCACACAATTAACATGACTATTAGAAGAAGTAGCATGATTAGCCAATCTTTGAGCATGCTTCCAATCACCAAAACCGTCTCCCACGAAGTGATCCCCCCCATATTTAGAGACATTTTTAAACAAAAAACATGGCAAACAAAATGCTAGATCCTTAGATTCACTATAATCAATCCAGTCATACAAATCAAACCAATTTTTGCAAAATCGACGTCTTTGTTTACCTTGAACAGACCAAGGGTACACGAAATTGTGAGGAGGTTGATGACGACCTATTTTTAAATAAGCTTTTCTTACCTCATTTTGGATGTCAGGATGATAACTTGAAATTGGAAGTCTAATTCCTGGATCCGTTTCCAACAATTCATAATCAACAACTTTGATACTCTCATTTGGATGTTGAGTTTCCGATGCTTCTAGGTTAGCCGAAGAAGTAGCTTTGTCTCTAGAAAGTTCCGGAAAAAATTTCTTCATCCTGTAAAGACATCAATGAAACCATGTAAAATAGTTATTCATACTAATATTATAAATATAACATTAAAACTAATTGATTATGAAAGAAACTATTATGATAAATTGAGAAAATTGAATTTTTTTAACAAATTGGGGTTTTAGGGTTCAACCAATAAAGAAGAAAAAATAAGAGAAAAATTAAAATACTCACTTTGATTTCTAATACATTTCCTTGAGCTTTCTTGGAATAATGGAATTATACTATTGTTCATGACAGATTCAACTATTTGTTTATGGGCGGGGTTGTTGATAAAGTAACAACTTAGAAAAGATGTTCATAACTCATAAATGTATCTGTTAGTGCTCTGTTTCTTTGAGTTCTGTACTCCCTCCGTTTTATAATAAGTGTCTTATTTATATTTTTTTATGTCTCAAAATAAATATCTCTTTAGAATATCAATACAATATTTATTAATTTTTTCTACTACCATACCCCTATTTATTAACTTTCACGTTTTTCAAACACTCCACTTCTTATAATAAATAGGGATATTTTAATAAATAATATTAATCTTTTTATTAAAACCAACTCATTTAATCATTTTCTTAAGAACCGTGTAGAACTCAAATAGAACATTTATTATGAGACAGAGGGAGTACTAGTTAATAATTATTTATACGAATCTATTAATAAATAATTACTAAGTATTTTATATGAGAGACCATTCACCTTTTTAGGTTTATTGAATAATCAATATATCTGATATATATTGATTAAATACATTACTCCCTTCGTCTCACAATAAGTGTCATTTTTTCAATTTTTATTTGTCTCAAATTATTTGTCCATTTAGAATATCAATGTAATATTTATTATTTCTTTCCACTAACTTATCTTTATTTATTTTTATTTATTGTATTTTAATTCATTTAAGTACTCCACTACCTATTATTAATAAGGTTACTTTAATAAATAAGACTCATATTATCATTGAAATCAATATAATTAATTATTTTTTTAAAAAGTATGAAAATCTCAGAAGACACATATTATGAGACACGGAGAGAATAATTATTTAATATATCTAATATATAATACAATAGTTATTCTTTAAAATATTAAAGTTCATGGGTGGGTTGTTATTCTAGTATATAGAAGGTACCTCCCTTGCCACGACACATTTACATTTTCATTTGCATTCCTTTCTCAAATAACAAACAGAAGTTATAACTCCTTCTCCGTTCCTATCTCCGAATACTTTTACCACCTCTAACAGAAAAACCAACACCGTCCTCTTCTTCTCTCACTGCGGGAAGGCGTTTTCCGGTCACCTCATATGTATGTTTGTAAACTCTAATTTTTATTGGCAAATTTTGTGTTGCCTCTAATTTTATGAATTTAATTACATGTTTATATATTCATTCTCATAGGTTCTTTTTCATTGGAAGATTCTAGTCTCAGCTAGTTTATTCACACACTTTCAGGTAATAAATATATTTCTCTCCCTGTAAATATAATTTTTATTTTTCTTCTAGAAATTTTTTTGTATTTATTTCTGCAATTAATTTGAATATAAGTTAATTGATTTTAATTGCTTTATTTTTTACTTCTTTAATTTTCCTGGACATAATTTATTTTGGAATAATTTTGTATTCCAATGTGACAAAAGTACTTCTATTTTCAACCTTCTCATAAATATATTTTGTATCCATGAAACAAACTTTGCTTTACTCTCTTTCAATTTACACACTTAAATATTTCATTTAATATTTTACAGCAATTTATGTTATTTATAAAATTTTCCAAAAAATATTTTTCTTAAATATTTTTTAGTGCATTTAAAAAAATGAAATCCAAAAATATTTTTAACACAATTTTTTTTTTTTAACATGTGGTCTTTTTAATAAGGTTATATTAATAAAAGAAAACAGTACACAAAAATGAAGGGTGATTATACCAAAACCCACTCAATAACTAACAAATTTAAAGAAAGGCAAACCGAATTTATTCTTTCCAAAATTTGTCGTCAGAAATAAAGGAACGGAAGTAAAAAGAGTAGTATCAGTCAAAGTTAAGCCTAAATTAGCAAGGGCATCTGCACAGCTATTCCCTTCTCCAAAAATATGAGAAACAACAAAATTCTTCTGAGAGACTAAAAAATACAGTTAAACCATCTATTACGAATCACCAAGGTACACTATACGGAGTCTTGAAAGCTTTAACTACCGTCGTAGAGTCTGTTTCCAACCAAACATTGTGCCAATTCTTCTCATGAGTGAAATCAATTGCTTGCATAGCACCCGAGTGTTCGATAATGAGAGAATTCGAGACCCCTAAAAAGGAAGCAAACACCCCAAAAAACAACCGCCATTGTCCCTAGCAATCCCCCCATAGGCGGAGAGACCCGATGGGGAGGTGGAGGCACCATCACAATTCAACTTAACTTAATCCCTCGGAGGGGGCTGCCAAATAACCTCGAAAATGTTAAGAGCTCTCGGAGGCCTTATAATAACCTTAAATTTTTTGAGAATCTCAAAGCGTAGGCCCACTCTGCCGTTCCCCTTTCCCTAGCCAGTAACCTTCCATAGCCTTGATATTGAGACTGTGGCCTCTTTTCTTAGTGCTAAGGCTAAGCATTAAGAAAAGACTTTGAATATTGATGAACTCGTCTATATGCTTAACACTGGCAATTCATCTGCTCCTCCTCCTGTTGACAGTAGTAGTGCAGACCCTACTTAGACATGCCTCGATACGAGGTTGGTCCATGGCGAACGAGCAACTATTATAAAAAAAACAAGACTTTTCTTATTTTTTTATTCTATAATCTCTATAAAGCCCATCCAGAGTCTTAGGATGGGTTTTCAGGCGAGTTATCCAATCACCGTGCTCGGATATGGTCCCCCCAATTTCAAAGCTTGAGATAATATTGTGAGCGGCTTGGGAGTATACAGAATTGCAATTCCCTGCTCTATTTGACTGTTTGCAAGTTAATCGTATCAAGTTGTGTAACTCAGGTACTTGGAGTGATGATTCTTGGAGATGGATCATTTAGGGAGTCCTGTATTTTTGGGCCGATTCAGCCAATTTGAAATGGGAAGACCTTTGATTCATTCTTTCTAACATGCTGGACACACAATTTCCAAAAGGGTGTGATCTAAAAGGGTGTCATCATGGGCCACCAACTGGTCCAGTCTATTCAATTCAAAAATTACTTCAGTGATATTAAGATCCATCTTTCCAAATACCTCAGAATTCCACTAATATGCCTAACTTAATATAGAAAAGGGATTTTTTTTTATCAAAATACCAAACTTTTCCAACCTTTTTATCATAAGTTTATAAACAAAATTCCAATATAGCCGTGTTTGAAACAAATTAATTTTAGTACAGATGCACTCCGATTCAATTAATGTCATGGTGTCTTTTTTATTTATATTTTAGTTTTTTTTTTTTTTTTTTGATTTTTTTGTGTAAATTATTTTCTTATGAATTCAATTTTATAAAATATGAATTTTGTTAAAATATGCTTAAACTCATTTTTGCAAGGAAAAAAAACTACTACTTCCGTTATAAATTATAAGACGTTTTAGACCTTGTCTAATATAATTAATTTCATATGAAAAAGAGAAATTTTATATGACTTTACAATTATCTTTTATTTATTATATATATGATAATAAAATTTAAAAATATTAGTAAATGATTAGAAATTAAAATGCATAAATAATTTATAATTTAAGACAAATTTATTTTTCTTCAAAGTGTCTTATCATTTGGTACAGATGCAGTAAAATATATGTAAAAAACAAAATGACGCCATTTAATTCCCGTCAAATTAATTTGTATGAAGTATGGATACATTAAAGATTTTGTTTAGAAATTTGAATATGACAATATTTTTTAAATATTGAGTATTTTGATAAAAAAAAATTCTAGAAAAGTTGTTCAAACATGACGAGTGTATCATTGGACTTGACACTCCTTTTATTACGAGTGGTTGATGATAGTTTTTCACTATCTTTATATAAATTTACTTTCATATCTTGTATTACCTCTAATTTTCTAAATTGTACTCATATATTCAATCTCATAGGTTGTTTTTCATTCGAAGATTCTAGTTTCAGCTTGTTTTCTTACACACTCCAGGTAATATATTTCTCTCTTTCTAAATGTAATTTTCTTTTTAGTTAGCAATTTTTTTTTGTGCTTTTGTATTTTTTGAATAAGGTAATATATATAATAAAAAGAAACGGTATAGGAACAAGTTAGCCCCAAAATTACGAGAATCTAAAGAAAGATATACCTAACATATTCTTTACAAAATCATTCCGAATCCCCAACGGGATGGAATCTAAAATGATGGTAGAGCCAATGCCGAACGCTAAATTAGTCAAAAAAAATTGGCACATGAATTACCTTCTCTGTAGATGTGAGTGATAATTATGTGCGAAAAGTTAGTGTGAAGGACGCAAGAAAGCCAATGAGTCCTATAAACAAAAGGAATTAACTTATGGTTGGAAAAAGCTTTGACTCACATGATAGAATCGGTTTCAACCCAATGCTTTTGCCTAACCCTATCAATAGTTATCTCCATAGTACGGATCACCGCCCCAAATTCACCATGAACTGAAGAATTGCACTGAACATGCTCCACAAAGGCAAGGATAAAGTCTCCTCTATAATTACGATATATGCCTGCACCACCCGCTTTGGATGAATCATGTAAAAACGCTCAGTCACAATTGCACTTTATCCATCCAAAAGTTGGAGGATTCCAAATCACTTCAATAATAGAAGGAGCTAGCGCTTTAGGAGGGATGATGTTAACTTTAAACTCTTTGATGAAGGGGAAGTCCAACATGCTAATATAGGAGGCTTTGATCGATGAGTTTTCGGAAATTCGGACCTGCCTCAAAATCCAGGCAATGGCATAATCAGTGCTAGGCTTGTGGTTATTGTGCTTAGAAGCATTGCGGAGCTGCCAGATGACGCACAAAAGGTGCACAACAGCAACGCAATGAACTAGAGCTACTTGCGGGGATCTGTTTCTCGTACAAAACTCTAACTAACTAGCAATGGAAACGGGGGCAGAACTGATATGGGATTTTTTCACGAGCCAGACCCAAAGACATTTGGAGAAGGCACACTCAAATAAGAAGTGCTGAAACAATTATAAATTATTATGGAAAATAGGACAACGGGAAACTATCGAGAAACCAAGACCAATAAAGAAGTCATCTCTGTGGGAATTTTACCGTGCAACATCCGCCAAATAAGGATGGATCTACTTGGAGGAATGTTGATATGCCAAATAGCCTTGTACCAAGGAGGATCCGCGAGCGAGTTAGCTTTAAACTAGTAAGCCTTTTTCAGCTCCAAAATTCCCGAATTGCTATGCTTCCAGCCCATAATGTCTTCAGTATCGACGGATGGAGCCAGGATATTTTCCATCCTCAAAATCAAGAAAGGGAACCAGACAAACCACTCGGGAGGAATGCGCCACTGCCTGTTATCAGTCAGCTCTTAAACCTGGATGTGAGGATTGATATCTTTATTAACTAAGACATCAAGGCCTGTATCATTAATAAGAGGGTCACCGGACCACGAGTCCGTCCAAAAAAAACCTTAGTACCCGAGCCAAGAAGCCAACAAGAGTTGTTCAAAATATTAGAGTATTCGGCCTTAACGTTTGTCCAGATGGAGGAGAAAACATGATACCAGATGAAACCATAAGACTTGAGAACCCTCTTTCTAAGCAGGACAACCCAATCTTCATTGCTATTGAATAAATCAAACATCATCTTCAGATTTTTTGCCTCATTCAGCCAACTTAAAGACACCTAATCTCCCTTTCGAGAACGGTTGACAAGTATTCTTCCACGAAACCACACACTTTTTTCCTAGTAGTACAACTGAACCAGATGAAGTTTTTGCATGCCTTCTCTAAATCTTTAATAATTGTACTTGGCCAATTATAAATAGCAATAGTGTAAAGCGTCATGCTGTGAATGACGGATTTAATGAGGAGCAACCTACCGGCCAAGGATAGACATGAACCCTTCCAGCTAGCAAGTCTAGCCGTAATTTTATCCATAGTAGGAGCTATGTGGCAACGCTTGACCCGACCTTTAAAAAGAAGCGCACCAAGATGGTAGAACGGAAACACTCCCAGATGGAAACCTGTGTCGGAGAGGATACAAGCTTTAGCGCTGTTGGACATACGCCGGATGAAAATATAGGATTTTGCTAAGTTTACATGTTGTCCACAAGCTACAGAATACTTGTGGAAAATTTCCTTCAAATTGTTGACATTGAACAATCGACCGGTACAGAAAATCATTACGTCGTCAACATACATACTGTGAGAGGGATAAAACCACATTGCTCCTTTGTAATAAGGGAAGGCATTATCGACGAAAGTCTGCCGGCAATAATTTTAGTAATGATCTTGGATTTGAAATTGGAAAGAGCAATCGGCCGAAACATATTCATAGATTGAGCCTCCAACGTCTTAGGAATAAGGATACTTTTGCTGACATTGTAATTAGGTATGAAATTTCCATACTGAAAATATTGGATAACCGCTGCGCAAACATCATCTTTAATGATACTCCAAAAAGTTTGATAGAAGAAACCACCAAAACCGTTTGGTCCAGGCGCGCTTTGCTTGTTAAAACTGAAAACAACACTTCAAATTTTCTCATATGAAGGCATCACAGTTAGGAGATTATTCACATCATATGTAACCAATTTTGGGATGACATCACCAACGATGCTTTTGCGAAGTACCTGCAAAACAGAAAAGGTTAGTGAAATAAGAGACCACAAGATTAGCCATCACGTCTTTATATGTAATCGCTGTGACACCATCCATAAGCATATATATATATATATATATATATATATATATATATATATATATATATATATATATATATATATATATATAACGCTATTGGAAGTTTTCATCTTGGCAATCCTGTGGAAGAAAGTCGTATTACGATCTCCATCACGATGCCACTCCATATTCTCTTTTTCAGCCCAAAAAAACTCCTTCTGTTTGAGAGAATTATCCAAATCCAGCTAGGCAGATTTTTCATGATCACGCAACAACGGGGAAGCACCATGAATATTGATTTGATCTTGGATACCGATAAGAATGTTTTTCTTCTCCTGAACTCTATGATGAATATTACCAAACGCGTCCCAATTCCACATCTTCAACTTCGCCTTGAGATGTTGGAGCTTTTTAGACAGAATCCACATAGGGCACCCCACACACTCTAAAGACCAGCAATCTGTCACCAAATCTCTGCAGGAACTGTGCAGAGTCCACATGCCATAGAACCTGAATTAAGATTTAACTTTATTTTGGGAGAAAAAGCAATCAACCATAATGGGGGTGGTGGTCAGAGCGAAAACGGGGGAGGACAGTGGAAAAGGAAACGAAACAGTCATTGAGCCAAACTTGATTGCAAAAGGCACGATCCAGCTTTCTTTCAATGGAGGCAGTACCTACACGACCATTATACCAAGTAAAAAGATTACCTTTGTAGGGGAAATCCAACAGACCATTGTTGTCATCCCAGCTTTTAAAATCCGTTATAGGAATACGGTTAGGGACACAAGAACCCCTATGCTCATGCGCTCCAAGAATGGAATTGAAATTGCCAATGCAACACCACGTCAAGGAGTTAGAGTTGACAAAGGATAGATCTTTCCAAAGACTTCTACATTTAATGTGACACATAGAAGCATAGATAGCCGCAATACCTAAAGTTTTGCTATTGGAGTTGAAGGTAAAAGCAATATGCTGGTCAGAAATACTGTGAATCTGGTCATAATTATATTTAGGTAATGGATTGAATCAAATAAAAAAAACTAATTTATTTATATTAAAATCTATTAATTAATTTCTTTATAATAAATGAATTATTTTATGGTTTAAATGACCACCGACATAATTTTGCTACCTTTTTTACATAATAAATAAAGAAAATATTAACAATGTTAAAAAATGGAGGTTAAAAAGCATGTCCAAAAATATTATCTAAACACTATTTTAAAAAAATAAAATAAAAATTTAAGACGTGGTATTAAGACTTAGTTATTGGATATTGATATTCTAAAGACAAAAATTTATTTAAATTTTAAATTTATTTTAAATAAAATATTATAACAATTAATTGATAAATACACATATCAATTTTATTGTTAGTGTTGACCAAAATTATTTTTCTCCATTTTTTAAATTTCTTTCTTTTCCATTTTAAACTTCATTTTTGCAATACATTGTCGTGTCTCTGATTTTATATCAATATCTTTGTTTCAAGTAATCTATTTTTTATTGAAAAATCTCAATATCAATTTTAAATGTTGTACCTTATATTTGTGTTGCCTCTAATATTTTAAATCTTACTCTAATTTTTATATTCATCTTAGATTCTCTTTCATTAGAAGATCAAAAGTTCAGTTTGCTTGTCCACACATTTTCAGGTAATATTTGTCTGTAAATGTATCTTTGAGAAAAAGTTTTCAATTATTATTTGAATCTATAATTAAATTTAATTTCTTTTATTATTTTATTTTTGACTTCTTAAACTTATGGAAACAACACAAGTTTAGAAAATAAAGGAAATATATTAAAAATACAATTTAATTCTTGCACCCCATAAGACCAAGGTAGTGTAAAGTGTAAACCTACATTGATCTTGTCCCTCAATGCAAGAAATATATTTCTAGGGTAGGGTCTTGGTGAAAACATCAAATTTTTGTCGATCACCATGAATATGAGCAACTTCAACTGCTTGCTCATGACCTTTTCTCTAACAAAGAAGAGATCAATATTCATATGTTTAGCGTGCACATGGATGACGAGATTACGTGCCATTACAATTGTGCTTTGGTTATCACAGTAGATAATTGGTGAATGGAAAGAAACTTTTATCTTAGTCAGTAAGGTTTGAAGCCACAAAAGTATAGAGTTTATTAGAGCAAGATTGTGATACTCAACCTCATCACTTAAACAAGCAACTATTGTTTGTTTCTCGGACCACCATGCGTGAAGATTGGGACCTAAGTAGACAGCTTCCCCAGAGGTGGACATACGATCATCAACATTAGCTTCCCAATTAACATCGCAAAAGTCATGTAGAGGGAGAAGTTTGAGGCCACAAGCTAGATAGAGATGCAAACTCAAATGGACAATACCAACAAGATATCTTAAAATGCACTTAACTGCTTGCCAATGCATATCAAGGGGATGACACGTGAATTGGTAAACCTTGTTAACTGAGTAACTTAATTATGGTTTAGTTATGGTTGCATACTAAAGTGCTCCCTCTACTGACCTATGGAGTGTAGATTTGTGAAAGCTAGCGGAGCTAGTTTTGGTAAGTTTTGTAGTGAACACAATAAGTGTAAAAACTGGTGTTGCTTTTATCATATCAATTTAATGAAGTAGGTCACAAATGTATTTGTATTGACACAACAATAAAGAACCATTAGTAGAAGGTTTGACTTTAATCCCCTCAAAAAATCAAACATATCAATTGTTTCAAAGCAAAAACATTATGCAGTTTATAGGTGATAGATGCAAGGAGAGATGTGGAATTATCAGTGATGATTATATCATTAACATATACAAGAACTAGACCACACAACCATTAAGATTGTAGGTGAATAGAGAGAAGTCACACTTGTTGAGCATAAAGCCATAATCAATCAGATTTCGTTTGAGCCATTTAAACTATTGCATATGAGCTTGTTTTAGGTCATAGAAAGCCTTATGAAGATGAGATACCATAGTAATATCACCTTTTTGAGAAGCTAGTGGGCTGCTCCATGAACACTTACTCGTCTATAAATCCATTTAGAAAGGAATTGTATATATCCAATTATTGGATTGACAACTTATTGGTAAGAGCAATGGTGAAAATGAGCCTTATAGTGACTAGTTTAATAATTGGGAAGAAAGATTCATGAAAGTCAAATCCATGGAATACCCACTTGAAACCAATAAATTTCTTGTCAGATTGCAGTGGCACAAGAGACCAAAGTCTTATTTCTCTCAAGAGCATAATACTCTTCCTTCATGGAAGCCAAACACATAAAATTCTTCAAAGCTTGTTTCACAATTTTAGGTTAATAATGGACAAGAAAAATGGCAGGAGGAAGTTTATGAAGAGGAATACCACTTTTAATTTAGGATTTCATTAGATGGGTGTTGAATGGATTGATTTCTTAGATATGGACAATAGGGATAACATTAATATTTAGTGATCCATGGTTAAGTGGAGGATGTGCTGGTGGAAGAATTGTTATTGGAAGAGTTAGGTGAGGTTATTTATATATTAGTTGAAGTAGGTGAGAATAATGGTGTGAGTGAGGCTAAAATTGTTATCACATTTGAATTTGCTTATTTTTATAAGCAAAATGGATATCAAGATGTCACGAAAGTTGTGGAGAACATCTTGCTTATTATAATCATAATCACAATTCTTCTGGATTGTATTTGTGGTTTTTGAATTAAGGATTTCATTTGATATGCACATGTTAAGGATTTATTTCCTTATGTGTACAATCTTGTGATTGTTGGAGTAGAACTTTTTGAAATTAGGACCAAATTAGATTGGTTGAGATTTAATTTATTTCCTTATATGTTTGATTGGAAATCAAATTAAATCACAATTTGAATATACGTTTTCGGGAGTTTTCTTCAGCTACAAGTTTTCCAAATCCTATTCATGAGGTGCAACAGCTTGTCTCACTATTTAAGGAGTTCCATTCTATATCAGAAGACTTAGAGCTTTAGAGAAAATATTTACTCTTTAGGAGAGTTTAGTTGGAGTCTTGTTTTTGAAGGTTGTAATACTCTTTTCCTAGATACTAATTCAATAAGTTTGAGAACAAAGTATTTGTGTGTGTGTCATTGTTCTATCTTTCAATCATTCTTTAACTCAATAAACACTTGGGAGAGTGCTCGAGAGAAAGTGAGAGGTGTCGCTGATTCAGGAGGGGGCCTGAGAGAATTTTCACGGGTATTATTAGGAAAGCAACACTGAACAAAGAGAGTTCAGATAAGACCACATGTACTTCTGACTATTAGGAGTAGAGCTCTTTATATAGGGAGTCCTAAATAGAATTTTACAAGTAGTATTAGGAAAGCAGCATTGAACCATGAAGGTTCAACTAAGACCAATTGTACTTCTTACTATTACGAGTAAATTTTCTTCCATTGGGTTAACGCCCTTCAAACATAAGTGATTTTGCACCGAATTGGGTTACTAATTCTTGTGTTATTTATTTTTGTTTTAATTTTGTCTGCTACATAAGTATATTATCATACACATTGTGGCAAGCAATATGTTTGACATCTTTCTGCCCAAAGAATAGAATTACAAAAAGTATGATATAGAGGTCATTAGAGCTAATAGTAGGTATCTCGAAGGATGAGGAAGGATTAATAAGATTAGTGTTAATTGGTTTAGGTGATAAGGCGGAATGAGGTAAATGAGATGGGATTGGTGGTGCGAGTGAAGAGTTGGTTTGAGTGGGAATGGTAGTGAAATTTGTAGAGTGTGGGTTGACCAAAGATATAGATCCAATAGACACGGACTTAGGAACATTTTGGGATGAGGAAAGATTATGACCAAACAATTAAGCATAAAGAAAACTAGATTCATTAAATATGACATCTTTAGAAATATAAAGTTTGTCAGTTAGGGACAAACATTTCTATCTTTTATGGGAGGTGGAATAAATCAAACAAAAGACACTCATGAGAGTGAAATGACATTTGTGTGTGTTAAAAGGTCTCTAAGGAAATCATGCATAACCAAACACTTTGAGAAACTAGTAATAAGGATTTTTATGGAAAGAGTGACATAAGAGATATAATTATTTATAGAGATAGAAGGTAATATGTTAATGAGATACACAACAGTGAGAAAAGCATAGTCCCAATATTTAATAGGTAAATTGGCAAGACTAGAGAGAATTAAGCCAAAGTCTACTATATGTCTATGTTTGCATTCAACCACACCATTTTGGTGATGAGTGTGAGGACATATTAATCTTTTAACTATACCTAACTCATTTAGAAAAGAGGTTAAAGATCTAAATTATTTTCCCGAGTCAGTTTGAACGGGTTAAATTTTTAATACCTAATTGCAGTTATATCATAGTTTTAAAATGTTTTAAAATGGCTATGGCATCAGATTTCTTTTTCAACAAATAAATATAGGTAAACCTAGTGTCATCATCAACAAAAGAGATGTAATATTTGAATCATTTTGTAGATGTATTAGTTCAGGGTCTCCAAAGGTCAATAAATATCAGTTCAAGAGGAGTAGTGTAGGATGTGCATGAGGCTGTGGAGTGTAATATGTGGGATTTTCCCATACCACACTAAGGAATCAGACTTATTACATTAGGGTAACTAGTATCATGAAGCTTAAGACTAGGATCAATAACTCTAGATTGAGTAACTAGACAAGAGGCACGAAAGAGATGCTTGGAACTTGAGTATTGTGACTGGAACTTGAGTCTAGGAAACTCATAGAGTCCATCAATATCAACACTTCCATGTAAAAGCACTTGGTTATAAATTTCGTAGTATGGAGATTAGGGTGTCTTAACCTAAGTTGCCAAGGAAACTGAGCATTGTTAGGATTGAGATTTATTACATTGGGATAACCAGTATCATGAATCTTAAGATTAGAATCAACAACTATAGATTGACTAACTAGACAAGATGCAGGAAAGATATGCTTGGAACTTGAGTCATGTGACAGGAACTTGGGACTACTAAAGTCATAGAGTCCTTAACTACCAACACTTCCATGTATAAGTACTTGGTTAGTAACCTGAGATTTGACAACACAATAGTCAGAGTGAAACTCAAAGAAAATAGTTATGTAAAACAAGATGGCTATTGAAGACAAAATTATGAAGAACTAGAGGAGCTGATTTGCAGACTTTGGTTATTTCGTATAAAGAATTGATTAGGACCTTCATAAGGGACACATTGTTGGATATTCAGAGAGTTGTTTTGTGGCATGATAACTGGCTCTAGAGTCAGGAAACCAAGTGAAATGGTATTAGGGAGGATATTGGTGGTGTTGGTTAGCATTACATTAGGCTGCGTAAGGAGAAACCGTCTGAATGAAGGAAATGTTTGAGGACGATTTAGAGAAATGACCTTGATATCTGTTGTGAAAACGATGTCAATAACAAAATATAATAGGAATTAGGGAAGATAAGAAGAATACAAGAATTGGTTATAACTGCTATTCTTTCACTTTCTCTTAAAACAAGATTACAAGTTTACAAGAATAACAAATAACCTCTCTCACCCTAAATTAGGATTTGCAGCTTAGCAATGATGAGAGACTAGTATGCTATTTATAATAAAACCTAACATACTAACTAATGGGATTTTTCAGCAAGGCCCATTACACAAGCCAACTTAATAAACAAGCTAACTTAACAAATTAGGGTTTAAACACTAAACCTAATTTAACATGCTAACAACCCTAGCATCTTCGACACAAGCATGTGAACAACCTTCGACTTCATGCTTAATCCTGTCGAACTAAGAAACTACCCTTCGACCATACTAGAGTTCGATCCAATATCTCACAAATCTCCACTTTGGATCTAACTCTACAAATTCAAGGGAACAAACTAGCTTTCTTCATGCAGCTTTATCAACTGCATACAGTGGAAAAACTTGCAACTCGACAATGTCTTGGTGATCATATCAGCAACATTGTCTTCAGTCGAAACCTACAGCACTTGGACTTCTCCATGCTCGATTACTCCTCTGACGAAATGCAGCCTCACATCAATGTGCTTAGTTCGCTCATGATAGGCTGAATTCTTCGACAGGTGTATTGCACTCTGACTATCACATTTAACAGTGATACTTCGACCTTGAAGTTTCAGCTCCTTTGCAAAACCTTCAAGCCACAATGCTTCTTTCACAGCTTCAGTTAAGGCAATATACTCCGCTTCAGTGGTTGATAGAGCAACAACCTTCTGAAGTGTTGCTTTCCAACTAATTGCTGTGCCAAACATAGTGAAAACATATCCAGAAATAGATTTTCTGGAATCCATACAACCTGCATAATCAGAGTCGACATATCCTTCGATTACTGCTTTACTATCTTCACCTAAGGCTCCACCATAAATTACGACTCTATTCAGAGACCCATTTATGTACCTTAAAATCCACTTCAATGCTTGCCAGTGAGCCTTTCCAGGATTCGCCATGTACCTGCTTACAAGACTTACTGCGTATGCTATGTCGGGTCTAGTACAGACCATAGCATACATCAAAGAACCGACTATATTAGCATATGGGATGCTATTCATATAGGCTCTTTCGACATCAGTACTGGGACACTGATCAATACTCAGCTTGAATTGAGGGTTTGTTGGAGTCACAACTGGCTTCGAATTCGACATACCAAATTTTTCAAGAATCTTCCGTAGATATGCCTCTTGGGATAGACATAACTTCGACTTCTTTCTATCTCTTCGAATGTCAATTCCAAGAATCCTGGAAGCAGCTCCCAGATCCTTCATATCGAACTCCTTATTGAGTTCAGCCTTCACCCTCATCACATCTTCGACACTGTTGCTTGCTATGAGAATATCATCAACATAAAGCAACAAAATAACAAATGAATTACCAGGTCAAAATCTGAAGTAAACACAGTGGTCAAACTGACTTCTAATGAAACTTATGTGTGCCATGAACTTGTCGAATCTCCTATTCCATTGTCGAGGAGATTGTTTCAGCCCATATAAAGATCTTTTTAGCTTGCACACATATTCTTCCTTTCCCTTTTCGACATACCCTTCAGGTTGCCTCATCAGGATCGTTTCATCTAAATCACCATACAAGAACGCAGTCTTCACATCCATCTGTTCCAGTTCAAGGTCGAACTGTGCCACCATGGCAAGCAACATTCGAATGGACCTATGCTTCACAATAGGAGAGAACACATCATTAAAGTCGACACCTTCTTTCTGAGTGAAACCCCTTGCGACCAACCTTGCCTTGTATCTTTTCGACGTCACTCCTTCAATTCGTTCCTTAACTTTGAAAATCCATTTACAGCTGACTAACCTTGCCCCAGCAGGTTTCTTGATCAGTTCCCAAGTGTGATTATCATGAAGAGATTTCATCTCATCATCCATGGCCTTCAGCCATTCAGTCTTATTTTGACTCCTCATAACTTCCTTATAATCTCTAGGTTCTTCGTCTAGAACCTCACTTGCAGAGATTAAGGCATAAGCTATAAGATCTGCATACCCAAATCTCTGAGGTGCCTTGATGAATCTTCTCGACCTATCTCTTGACAATAGGTAGTCATTGACAGTTTCCTCATCCTCAGCATCTTCTGCTTCTTCTTCGACTTCATCTGGGATATGCAATTCAGCATCAACATGCTCCACCTCAACAGGAATCTCTACCTGTTCCAGCTCTTCGTCAGATGTTTCTGTACTTCGACCAACATCATCAGTTTTCTTAAAAGCCATTTCAGCTTCATTGAAAACTACATCTCGACTAGTGATACACCTCCTGTGAAAACGATGTCAATAACAAAATATAATAGGAATTAGGGAAGATAAGAAGAATACAAGAATTGGTTATAACTGCTATTCTTTCACTTTCTCTTAAAACAAGATTACAAGTTTACAAGAATAACAAATAACCTCTCTCACCCTAAATTAGGATTTGCAGCTTAGCAATGATGAGAGACTAGTATGCTATTTATAATAAAACCTAACATACTAACTAATGGGCTTTTTCAGCAAGGCCCATTACACAAGCCAACTTAATAAACAAGCTAACTTAACAAATTAGGGTTTAAACACTAAACCTAATTTAACATGCTAACAACCCTAGCATCTTCGACACAAGCATGTGAACAACCTTCGACTTCATGCTTAATCCTGTCGAACCAAGAAACTACCCTTCGACCATACTAGAGTTCGATCCAATATCTCACAATATCCTTATGAGCAAGGCCGGCCCTAGGCCAGGGCAATCAGGCCCACAGCCCAGGGCCTCTAAATCCGCCTCTAGCACCTCTACCACAAGAGGAGTTTCCACCAAAAGAGTAGTGAGAGGGAAAGCTTGAACCAACACCATTTCCTAAAGAAGAGGATTCTTTAGGAAAAAAAGTAATGTCAATCTCTAATTTGGATTGCATGAGATTTATATAGGCTACATCAAGTTGAACTTTCTTGTTAAACTCTGAAAGGCACATCTCATGCGCAATCAGTAAGACTTCAACTTCTTCAAGCTCTATTGACTCAAATTTGGGATCTAATGACTGAAATAACAGATCCATAATCTTTTCACTGTCCATATTTTAAGAGAGAATTAAGTTTTAAAAATCTAAAACTAAAAAATTATTGTAGTTATAATGTAAATTTAGATTCCTTGAACCGGTTGGTCTTTAACTAAAGTTTTGTGAGTGTATATTTGAGTCCAATCTTGTTACATTCTTTTCCACTGCCATATTGTGAGGAATAAGGATAAAAGGATACTATAATTTGCTTGATATGGTTATCTGCTGTTTGAGGTATGTTTGGTGTCCATTAAATTGGCTTCTTGGAAGTGGTTAGTTTTAAGTTGTAAAACCACACCTTCTTGTAATTTTTATGACTGGTTTACCTCTCCCTTGGAATGTTTCAGGTTGAGGTAGTTTTTTTCTTTGGTGGGTTAGAGTACCCCTTGTACTCTCCTTTTATACAATGAGTTATTGCCTAATAAAAAATTATATTAGATAATTTTAATAAATTGTCATGATTAAATAATTTTAACATTATTTGAAGTTAAATAAGAGTTGATCAGTCTTATGAAACCAGAGAAATAACTCTGTACTCTTGGTACTTTTTTCTTTTATTACGAATAAAAAACATTGATTTCTAAAAATAGAATAGTGGTGAAGAAATATACAAGTAACAATAATTTTGTTGTTTGCAATGGAGATAGTCTTCATATATAGTTCTTATCATAGCAGCATAATGTGCCATTAATGAAACAATCCATCATTTTTAATTTATGTTTAGAACTTTACACTTTATGTAATATGTATGTTTTAAATGTTTGACATTGATATTTCAACAATGTGTAGAAAATAGTTTTTGTTCCATTATGCTTAGCAGAAGCTAACGTATTACCAACTTACAGGTAGCCATGGCAGGATTGATGGTTGCAGGAGCTGTTCTTACCCCTATCATTCAATTTACTATTGAGAGTCTTGCCTCAAAATATTTCAAAGACCTCTTCAATAAACGGTTGCTGGAAAAACTTAAAATCACATTGAATTCTATCAACAAAGTCTTGGAAGATGCAGAGACAAAGCAGTACCAGAATGATGAGGTGAGGATTTGGCTTGACAATCTAAAGCATGAGGTATATGAAGTAGATCAGCTGTTGGATGAGATTGCTGCTAGTGCACGAAAAACGAGTAAGAGAAAGGTTAAATGCTTTAGCTCATTTTTTCCAAATCAGTTTAAATCTAGGATCAAAGACTTGCTCGATAAGCTAAAAGATCTTTTAAAGCATAGTGATGTTATGGGATTGAAAGAAGGAACAAGTGCTCGTAATGAAGTTGAAGTCGGTCCGAATTTTTCAAAAAGACCGCCAACGACGTCTTTGGTGGATGAATCTCTCATATGTGGTAGAAGGGTTGAAAAGGAGAAAATTGTCAGTTTCTTACTTTTAGACAATGGTAGTAGTAGCAACCACACACCAATACTCAGCATAATTGGTCTTGGTGGGATGGGTAAGACCACCCTTGCTCGGCTCGTCTACAATGACAACAAGGTGCAAAAGTGTTTTGAACTTAAAGCTTGGGTCTATGTTTCAAATCCATTTGATATTACCAGACTCACTAAAGAAATTCTCGAGCAATTTAATTCTTCACCAAATAGTGAAAGCTTGGAAATACTCCAACGCCAATTGCAACAGAAGGTAACAGGCAAGAAATGTTTGCTTGTTCTAGATGATATTTGGAACGCAAATGAGAAAAGTTGGAATCATTTACTAACTCCCTTTAACAAAGGATCTTCTGGAAGTAAAATTATTGTGACCACACGAAATAAGGACGATGCATTAGCCATGGAATCTGCCGAGTTATTTGAATTAGAAAAATTGGGGGAGACTGATTGTTGGAATTTATTTGTGACACATGCTTTTCGCAACAAAAACGTGAGTGAATATCCAGATTATGAATCAATTGGAAGGATGATTCTAGACGACAAGTGTGGAGGGTTGCCATTAGCCGTGGAATCAATGGGGAAGCTCTTGAGAAGAAAATTCTCTAAAAGTGAATGGGATAAAATATTAAAGACTGATATGTGGTGTCTATCAGAGAGAGACAGTGACATAAATCCAGTATTGAGACTGAGTTACCATAATCTTCCTTCCATTTCGAAGCGATGTTTTGCTTATTGTTCCATATTTCCCAGGGGTTATACGTTTCAAAAGAACAATTTAATCAATCTTTGGATGACATATGGTTTGTTGAACTCTTACAAAAGTGTCAAAAGTAAAGAAGAGTTGGGTAGTGAATCGTTTGAAGATCTTGAATCAATTTCATTTTTCCAAAGATCACTAGATTTTGATGGTTGTTTTGTCATGCATGATCTTGTCAATGATTTGGCAAAATCAGAGTCTCGAGACTTTTGCTTCCAAGTTAAAGGTGATAATGTGGAAGATATATCTGAAAGGACACGCCACATTTCATGTTCTCTTTATTTGAAAGCCGACGATGAGATATTAAAGCACATTTATAGAGCTAAGGGATTACACAGCTTGTTGGTAGAAACACCAAGAGATGGTGGTAAACGCTTCTTGATAAGCAACGATGTGCAATGTGATTTGTTTTCAAAGGTAAAACATTTGCGGATGTTGTCGTTTTGTGGTGTTAGAGATGAACACATAAAGTTACAACTAGGAGTACAGATAGGCAATTTAAAGTTTTTGCGCTATCTAGACGTGTCTTGGACAAGTATTCACATGTTGCCTGATTCTATTTGTGAGCTTTACAATTTAGAGACACTGATATTGGAAGGGTGTTTTAGTTTCATGGTACTTCCTAAAGATTTTTTCAAACTTGACCATTTACGCTATCTTAATCTGGAAGGAACTGCAATAAGGGAGATGCCAAAGAACATAAGGAAACTAAACCATCTACAAATGCTGACTAATTTTTGTGTGGGAGCTTCGAGTGGGTCTGATATTGAGGAGTTGGAAAATCTCAATCTTCTTCAAGGAAAACTTTGTCTTTCAAGATTAAACAATGTCACTGATCCAACACATGCCGTAAAGACCCGTTTGCAAGATAAGAAGTTTTTAGAAGAAATACATATGAAATATGATAGTTCAGTAGTGGAAAGCAATGTGTCTGTCTTGGACGCCCTTCAACCAAATAACAATCTGAAGAGGCTCACTATTGAGAACTACAATGGCAATATGTTTCCAAATTGGCTAAGTGGTTGTGATTTACCCAACTTAATATCTCTTAAACTGAAGAACTGTAATGGAATAAAGATCATCGACAATAACTCAACAAATGTCCCGTTCAAGTCCCTTGAAGTTTTGGAATTTGACTCCATGTACGAGTGGGAGGAATGGGTATGTATTGAAGGGTTTCCTCGGCTTAAAGAAATTTCTATAACTGATTGTCCCAAATTGAAAAGAGCACTCCCTCCACACCTTCCTTCATTACATAAATTGGTGATTAGTGGTTGCAAAATGCTGGACGTGTCAATTCCCAATTGTGATGAAATCAGAGTGTTGGAACTAAGGAATTGTAAGCGGATTTTGATAAATGAGTTGTCATCCAGCTTGAAAAGGTTTGTCCTTCGTGGAAATCAGTATGTTGAGTTCTCCATGGATCATTTAATCAACAATCCCTTTCTGGAATCGTTGGATTTGGATTTCAAGGACATTGTAGAATGTCCCTCATTTGATTTGTGCTGTTATAACTCTCTGTCCGAACTTTCAATAAGAAGATGGCAGTTCTCCTCCTTTCCTCTTTCACTACATTTGTTCACCAATCTTGATTTTCTCTTATTGTTAGATTGTCCAAGGCTGGAGTCTTTTCCTATGGGAGGTTTTCCTTCCAACTTGAGGTATCTTCCAATAGTTAAATGTCCAAAACTAACTGCTTCCAGAGAGGAGTTGGGTTTATTCCAACTCAAATCTCTGGCTCATTTCCGTGTTGCTGATGATTTTGAAAATGTGGAGTCCTTCCCTGAGCAGAATCTACTGCCACCAACTCTTAAGTCTCTTTATTTGAGTAGTTGTTCAAAGCTTAGAATATTGAACTACAAGGGATTTCTCCACCTCAAATCTCTTAGTTATATACAGATTAACAACTGCCCTGGTCTTGAGAGTTTGCCGGAGGAGGGTCTACCCAACTCCCTTGATACTTTGTTTATTGTAAATTGTCCATTAGTTAAGGAGAAGTACAAAAAGGAGGGAGGAGAGCGTTGGCATACAATTTGTCACATCCCTACTGTGTGGATTGACCATATTTTGCAGCAATAGTTTGAGCGGTAGAAATGAGATGTTTGTCACAGGCAAGTACAACCCATGTGTTCATTTTTTTTTCTTAATTTTTTATTTGGCACAATAATAACACTCTGTGTTTCATTTTGAACAGTGGCAAGTCTACCTGAAGCTCAAAGATCTTGCCGACCAAGACATGCCATTGTGATCAACATGAAGGGGCAATTCAAAAGTATGTGTAAATAAATAAAAATATGGATTTCAACTGTTTTCGATTATTGTGTGGTTAATAAGAGTTCGTATTTAACTTTGTTAATTTCTAGTTTCCCTTTTCTGTAGTGTATATTGTGTCTATCTACAAAACAGTAAGACTGGTTATTGTAATATTCTTATTTTGCTATGGATCATAATCTCAAGTTCTGCAAAACCTATTTATATACAAAGTCTCTGTCTACCATGATTTTATCAAAATTCCTTGTGGTTTATGCTTCATAACATTATGCATAGTTCTCTCATGTGACGATAAATCATGTCCTCAAAAATATATATCTTCGTCATCATCATCATCATATTTGCATAGATGCAACTTCTACAATCTCTAATTTTAGTGTTGCATTGACACAAATTATTCAAAACCATTTCATGCCATTCTTCATTTTGAATTTTGAATCAATCTATATATTTATAGCAAATGCTAGCACCACTAGTAGAAATGTTTTAGTTTTCTAAAATGTAGTAGCAGTGTTTCAGTTTGGCTGGAATGCAATTATGGAATCGACTTCAACCATTTATGATAGCTGCTGCAGGGCATATGTAGAATGAACTTTTCTGTGTTTTTGTGAACTGATTACTGATACAGCGACTTTTATTTGGTTATGTAAAGGATACTATGCTACTCTTTGTATTGATTACACTGTCTTATAAACACATTACCATACAATTCATACGTGGTACTGTAGTTTTAGGAACTCTTTATGTTTGGCAAGTTTAAATAGAAAAAGATCTTCACAGCATGCGGTTTATGTGAACATTCATAAAGAGACACAATAAATATAAGTATTTATGAATGAGGATGTCTTCTGAAGACACTGATATTTTGGAGGAATTTAGAGTTATATGTACAAAGTAGGATAGTAAAGTAGCAACAAAAATACTAGTATAAATTAGTATAAATTTTTAAAAGCTACAAGAAAATAGTAATAGTGTCATTTTTTTTAACAGCAATTATATAATAGAGTTTTAATTTTATTATAATATAGTCCTGATAGTTCATGGCGATAGAGCTTGGGTGATAGACTTGTTTAAGAAAACAATGATTTGGAGAGCAGATTATGGGGTCGATTTCAACCTGTACTGGAAGCTGCTGCAGGGCATGTGCAGAATGTATTTTCTGAGTGTTTGTGACCTGAGTACTAATACAGAAGCTGGTTTTTGGTTAGGCTATGTGTGGTCTCATTTTAAACAGGTTACCATACAATTCATACACGGTATCGGTAATTTTAGGTTGCACGATCTTTGTAAAAATTTGAAGGCTTCAATTCCAAAGGCTGATGATAATATAAGAGAGTAAAAGCTATTTTCATGTGATAGCATTTGTCATTGTTCATAGGTGAAAACAATAACGATTTTGAGAAATTGAGAGCTTTATGGGAAAAGGTAATAGGCAACATAAAATACTCACAGTACCATATTTGATTTTACAGAATACTTTGTGTTTAACAAGTTAAGCTATAACAACATGCTAGCTGCTACATCTGATATGTATGTTTAAATAAAAAAAGATCTTAACAGCATGCTGCTATTATCACATTTTTACATTCCAATGATTCAACAAGATTTTTTATCTCTTGTTATGAGTAAAAAGTTTAAAAGCAAGATTAATCTATTTATAATGTGTCACAATGGGAGTTTTTAAACTTTTTACTATTCTTTTTCTAGATTATTGGTTAGCATAATGTAGGTTGTTTTTCATTTTTTGAAATTGTATCTAGTTGCCCCGCGCACTTCCTCGTGCATGCAACACACTGGCTTATAAGGCCAACACACATAATATAGGAGAATTGTGAAATTTACTAAGTAACTTTTGCATTATCTCTACTTCTGATGGTATCCCTAATCTAATCTTCCAATAAAGCAATCCTTCCCTGACAGGGTATTGAGTTGGTTCAGTGGCTTGTGCGTATGTATCAATTAATTGCTTGTAATGCGGATCAACAACTAATTTAGCAGTTAATTCTTCTAGAAACAAGGAATGCAACTCAGACCATGCAAACATAAAAATTCGTGATATGCACCCGCAACTTTATTATCCTTTCCGGGCGTGTATTCAATTTGAAAGCCATACCCCAAAAAACTTATGTAGCCACGCTTGTTGTGCGGGTGTTTGAAGGGATTGATCCATCAGGTTTTTCAAACTTCGCTGGTCAGTTCTGATGATAAACTGGTTGCCTAACAAATACTGCCTGAATTTGGCCAACGCTTCGGTAATAGCCAATAATTCCCTTGTGTAGGCGGATTGCTTTTGCTTGCGAGGTGACACTTTCTTGGAGAAGTAGGCAATAAGATGGCCTTTTTATCCCAGTACAACTCCCACCCCTATGCCCGAGGCTTTAGTTTCTATAATAAATGGATGTGAGAAGTCCGGTAAACCTAACACTGGTGCTTCCGTCATGGCTGTTTTTAGTTTTCGGAAGGCTATGTCTGCATCAGGGGTCCATCTGAAACTGTCCTTCTTCAAAAGATCCATTAATGGAGCAGAAATGTTGGCATAGGCTTTGATAAACCTTCAACAGTTTGATATTGCTTAGTGTGAGCCATTCAAAAACTACTTGCACTTTGCTCATTTCCATCGAAACACCTCTACCTGAAACCTTGTGCCGTAAGTAATCCATTTTAGTAGCGCCAAAAGAGAATTTGGAAAACCTGGCATATAGCTGATGTTTTTACAATGTTTGTAAGACTGATTCTAAGTGCCATAAATGATCCCTCCATGATGCACTGTATATCAGTATATCATCAAAAAAACGAGAACAAACTTTTGGAGCGCATTTTGAAATATTTTATTCATTAAGCATTGGAATATTGCTGGTGCATATGTACGGGCCACATTTGAAGGTAACTCTCTCCAGTGATCTTCTGGGATATCTTGTGGTATTATTTGTATTGCAAAACACTCATCAATTGCATTTGTGTTATGCAACCTCTTGAAGTGATTCAATTGAGCTTGTGTTTCTTCCCTATTGTCTTCATCCTGCAGTGTGATAAACTGATTCTTCAGGAAGAATTTTAATTTCACAAAGTTGTGCATCGACATAAACTGTGCAAACCCTATTTATATTTTCAGGAACACTTTATGTTTAGCAAGTTTAAACTATAACAACATGCTGCTACATCTGATATATGTATTTACATAGAAAAAGATTTTCACATTCCAATGATTCAACAAGATTTGTTCCAGGTTACCGTTTAAAGAAAGAAAGATAGTTATTTTCTACAACATATTTGAAATGTAACTTTTGGTTAAAAGTTAAATTATGAAAAATTTGGAAGGCATGCAGGTCAGAGATAGCCATGTGTCACTATTCTATATTTCTTTGTAGTCAAGTTTTATGTACAAAATGTCACAAGAAAGACTGTGATTTATGTAAGTAAAACGAAATAACTTCCTATGCTTTAATTGAGCTTTATTTCAGTAGTACTTAGTACATAATATTTTTAAGGTAACCAACTAATTTTCTATTATGTTTTCCCTTTATTGTGTACATGAATTACACATGGTTTTCTTTTTCTGCATGCTTAAAAATTTAAGCTTTGTTGGACGTGTTTCTCTCTCTACACCGGTGATTCAAGTGATTCCGTTGTATTTAATGATGAGAGCTCCCATTCCAAGAGTTGTATGATTCAGAAAATCTAGAGAGGATTTATATGAGGAGATGACGTTAACAGGAAAATTCATATGATTGATTGGAAAACTTTGATGCTGCCTAAACATTTTGAAGGGCGCTCTATTCATAATTTATTGAATATGAATATGGCGAGTATGATGAAACTTGGTTGGCACGTTAGGTAGAATGATAATAGTCTGTGGTGCCAAATCCTTAAAGGCAAATATCGAAGAAACCATGATGAGGGAGAAGTGGTGATTGTCAAGCCCACTTATTATTTTCTTTGGAAAGGCATAGTCAAAGGTTGGGAACACATTGAGAGGTTTGGACAATAGGTGATGGTAGCAGAATTCATCTTCAATTTTGCATAGATGCAACTTCTACAATCTCTAATTTCAGTGTTACATTAACGCAAATTATTCAAAACCATTTCATGCCATTTTGAATCGATCTATATATTTATATAAAAATGTTTTAAATTGCTGATATCCTTTATAATAAGTTTCATGGATATTCATACATGTCATTGACTCATTGTTGATAGGTGAATTAGTTTCAAAGCTTGCTTATGTGAACATTCTTTAAACAGTAAATTAGCAACAAAAAAAATACTAAAAGTTGGTGTAATTTTTTAAACAGGATGTTTAGGAAGTTTAAACTTTAACAGCATTATGCTACATCTGATATGCTAGTGTAAGCAAAAGGCCCTGATATTTGTGTAAGCAAAAGGCCCTGATATTAATTTGGAGATTTCATCTCACATTCTAAAATCCTACAGAGTAATAGAATGTTGTGACTTATAAAGGCATCTTTCAAATAAAATTGTTTCAATAAAATTCATTGGAATCATGAAATATATTTCACTTTGAAAAATGTTGCTGGATGGTATGATAATCAAAATCAAAAGCATTCACTACTACGGAAAAGGGGTACCAAAGCGCTTTTTTTGTGCTACTAAAGCGCTGCCAAAACCAGCGCTGCCGTAGGTAACGACAGCGCTTTTGAAAGCGCTCTGGTAGCCCCCCCTATAAGAGCGCTTTTTCCAGAAAAGCGTTCTGGTAACCCCCCTATAGGGTGGATGAATCTAGCAAATATGGTAGACAGGGTGAAACGGAGGAAATTATCAGTTTCATACTTTCAGACAATGGTAGTAGTAGCAGCAACCAATTACCAATAATCAGCATAGTTGGTCTTGGTGGGATGGGTAAAACCACCCTTGCTCAGCTTGTCTACAAAGACCACAGGGTGTGTAAGAATTTTGATCTTAAAGCTTGGGTCTATGTTTCAGAATCATTTGATATCATTAGACTCACTAAAGCAATTCTCGAGTCATTTGGTTCTTCACCAAACACTGAAAACCTAGATCTACTCCAATGTCAACTGTAGGAAAAGATAACAGGAAATAAATGTTTGCTTGTTCTAGATGATATCTGTAAAGTAAACTGGGAAAGTTGTGAGAGGTTACTAAGTTTCTTTAACGAAGGATCTTCTGGAAGTAAGATTATTGCGACAACACGAAATAAGAAGAATGCATCAGCCATGAAATCTAAATTTTTTGAATTATTTGAATTGGGGGAAAGTGATTCTTGGAGTTTATTTGAAAGACACGCTTTTCCCAACAAAAAAGGGAGTGAATATCCAAATCTTGAACCAATTGGAAAGAGAATTGTAAGTAAGTGTGGAGGATTTCCATTAGCCGTGATAACCATGGGGAAACTCTTGAGAGAAAAATTCTCTCAATGTGAATGGATTGAAATATTGGAGGATGATATGTGGCGTTTATGAGAGAAAAAAACTGGCATAAATTCAGTATTGAGATTGGGTTACCATAATCTTCCTTCCAATTTGAAGCCTTGTTTTGCATATTGTTCCATATTTCCCAAGGGTTATAAGTTTGACAAGAACAATTTAATCAAACAGTGGATGACAAATGGTTTGCTGAATTTCTGCAAAAGTGACAAGAGTAAAGAAAAGCTGGATAGTGAATTATTCAATGTTCTTGAGACAATTTCATTTTTCCAAAAACCATTAGATTTTGATGGTCGTTTTATCATGCATGATCTTGTCAATGAGTTGGCAAAATCAGTGTCTCGCGAGTTTTGCTTACAAGTAGAGGATGGTAAGTTGCAAGACATAACTGAAAGGACACGCCACATTTGGTGCTCTCTTAAGTTGACAGATGGTGATAGAATGTTAAAGGAGATTTATTAAATTAAGGGATTACACAGCTTGTTGATACAACCACCACCGTTCAAGATAAGCAACAATGTGCAATGTGATATATTTTCAAAACTAAAATATTTACGGATGTTGTCATTTCCTGGTCATAAGTATTCAATCAGAGAGCTAAAGCTAGCAGAAGAAATCGGCAATTTAAAGTTTTTGCGCTATCTAGACTTGTCTTGGACAAGTATTGAAAGGTTGCCTGATTCTATTTGTAAGCTTTACAATTTAGAGTCATTGATATTGGAAGGGTGTTCTAATTTGACTGGATTTCCTTTAGATTTTTTCAAACTTCACCATTTATGTCATCTTAATCTAGAAGGAACTGCAATAAAGAAGATGCCAAAGAACCTAAGGAAACTAAACCATCTACAAACTTTGATTAAATTTGTTGTGGGAGGGCCGAGTGGGTCTGATATTGAGGAGTTAGAAAGTCTCAATCTTCTTCAAGGAAAACTTTGTCTTTCAGGATTGAACAATGTCACAAATCCAACACATGCCATAAAGACCCGTTTGCAAGATAAGAAGTTTTTAGAAAAAATACATATGCTATTTGATGGTTTAATAATGGAAAACAATGTGTCTGTGTCTGTCTTGGATGCCCTTCAACCAAATAACAATCTGAAGAGGCTCACCATTAAGAACTACAATGGCAATATGTTTCCAAATTGGCTAAGTGGTTGTGATTTACCTCACTTAATATCTCTTAAACTGCAGAACTGTAAAGGAATAAAGATCTTGGCAATAACTCAACAAATGTTCCGTTCAAGTTCCTTGAAGTTTTGAAATTTGACTCCATGTCTGAATGGGAGGAATGGTTATGTATTGTAGGGTTTCCTTTACTTAAAGAGCTTTATATAAGACGTTGTCCCAAATTGAAAGGGGCACTTCCTCAACACCTTCCTTCATTACAGAAATTGGTGATTAATGGTTGCGAAATGTTAGACGTTTCAATTCCCAATTGTGATAATATCATAGAGTTAACTATATTGAGATGTGGTCAGATTTTGATAAATGAGTTACCATCCAGCTTGAAAAAATTTGTCCTTAGAAAAAATCAGTATGTTGAGTTCTCCATGGATCATTTAATCAACAATCCCATTCTGGAAGAGTTGGAGTTGGATTTCAAGGACATTGTAAAATGTCCCTCTTTGAATTTGTGTTGTTATAATTCTCTTAATCGTCTTTCAATAAGAGGATGGCGGTCCTCCTCCTTGCCTATTTCACTACACTTGTTCACCAATCTTGATTCTCTCATATTGTTAGATTGTCCAAGGCTGGAGTCTTTTCCTATGGGAGGTTTGCCTTCCAACTTGGAGTCCCTTTATATACACAATTGCCCAAAACTAATTGCTTCCAGAGAGGAGTGGGGTTTATTCCAACTCAATTCTTTGGTTCATTTCCGTGTTGCTGATGATTTTGAAAATATGGAGTCGTTCCCCGAGCAGAATCTACTGCCACCAACTCTTAAATATCTTTATTTGAGTGGTTATTCAAAGCTTAGAATATTGAACTATAAGGGATTTCTCCACCTCAAATCTCTTAATACTATAGAGATTGATGACTGTCCTATTCTTGAGAGCTTGCCAGAGGAAAGTCTACCCAATTCCCTTAATGCTTTGAACATTCACAATTGTCCATTGCTTGAAGAGAAGTACAAAAAAGGAGGGAGGAGAGCGTTGGCATAAAATTAGTCTCATCCCAAGAGTGTTCATTGACAATTTCAAGCAGCATTAGGTTGATGAGCGGTAGAAATGAGGTGATTGTCACAGGAAAGTGTCAACAATTCTTGGCTTGATACTTTTCTCATTATTATTTCTCGTATATATAAAGGTTACAGGGCTATATCGGTAATTACACTAAATAATTACATTTAAACTAATTCCTATTCACATCCCCCCTCAAATTGATGCTGCTTGTCAATGAGCATCAATTTGCTAACAAGAAACTGATGACGTGGACGCGGAACAACCTTGGTAAGAATATCTGCAATCTGCAACTGAGTACTGACATGAGGAAGTGATATCATTCTGTCATCATAAGCGTCACGGATTGAGTGACAATCAACTTCAATATGTTTGGTGCGTTCATGAAAAACAGGATTCGCAACAATTTGGATGGCACTTGTATTGTCAGCATAAAGTGAAGTTGGCTCTATTTGAGGAAATCCAAGTTCAGCCAAAAGACCACGAAGCCAAATTATCTCAGAACAAGCAGCAGACATGGCACGATACTCAGATTCAGTAGAAGATTTAGAGACTCTTGCTTGTTTCTTACTTTTCCATGAGATCAATGAAGAGCCAAGAAACATGCACCAACCAGTGACAGATCGTCAAGTATCAGGGCACCCTGCCCAATCAGCATCACTATAAGCACTCAATTTAGGAGGAACTCCAGTAGGAAAGAATAAACCACGATGAGAGCTTCCCTTCAAGTAACGAATTATACGACAAACTGCTGCCAAGTGAAGGTGGTGAGGAGAGTGCATGAATTGACTTACTTGTTGAACAACAAATGATATGTCAGGGCGAGTAATAGTTAAGTAATTAAGGCTACCCACGAGTTGACAATACAATAAGGGATCATGCAACAGATCACCATCATCACGATGATATTTAACATTAACCTCAAGAGGAGTATCCACTGGATTAGCCGGTTGCAGACCAGCCATAGAAATTAAATCTGCGGTATACTTGTGTTGATGGAGGAATATGCCCTTGGATGTAGAATGAACCTCAAGACCAAGAAAATAATGCAAATTACCAAGATCTTTCATATGAAACGCTGCTTGTAACTGCTGTTTAAGGCTTTGAATGGAAGCATGATCAGAACCAGTAATAATCATATCATCAACATACAGAAGAAGTAGGACAATTCCAGTAGATGTTCTATGAATAAATAGAGAAGAATCGTACTGACTCTGAGTAAAGGAAAACCCAAGTAGAATGGAGCGAAATTTTTCATACCATGCTCTAGGCGCTTGTTTCAAACCATATAAGGAGCGTTTGAGCTTGCACACACCCTTATATGACGGAAATAAACCTTGAGGAGGAGTCATATAAATATCTTCCTCCAGGTCACCATGAAGAAAAGCATTTTTCACATCTAATTGATGAAGAGCCCACCCGTTAGAAGCAGCTATAGAGAGTACCGTACGAACAGATGTCATTTTGGCAACCGATGCAAATGTCTCATCATAATCAATTCCATATTCCTGCTTGTTTCCTAAGGCAACCAAGCGAGCCTTGAAACGGTTGAGGGACCCATCAGAATTCAATTTCACAGAATACACCCATTTGCAGCCAATGGGTTTAACATCAGGAGGACAAGAGACAATATCCCATGTGAAATTCTCTTGAAGAGCTTGAAGTTCCTCATTCATTGCTTTTATCCAACGTACATCTTTAACAGCCTGTGAATAGCAAGTAGGAATAGACATGCTAGAGAGTGTGGCAGTCAGAGAAGTATGAGAGGAATCATACCTGTCTGGTGAATATCTATCTGGTGCTCGAGATATTCGACCAGAATGTCGTGGTTCAACCGTTACAGGATCAGGTGGCGGTTCAGCGTCGGGAAGGGGTGTGGGAACCAGCTATTTGTGTTTTCTGACATATACATGACCTGGTTTATAGCGTTCTATAGATTGAGGCATAATAGAAAACTTAGGAAGAGTAACAATATCATTCATGACAGGAGAAACACATGGAAACATAAACTGATTATCAAAAAATGTCAAATTCCTAGAAATGCGAAAACGATGGTTAGTGACATCATAACACACAAATCCCTTATGAGAGTGACTATACCCCATAAACGCACATTGAACATACTGCGCTCCAAGCTTATGCCTTTCAAATGGAGGTAAGTGAACAAAACAAACACATCCAAAAGTATGTAAATCATTATAATTAGGCTGAATTTTAAAAAGACGAAAAAAAGGAGAATCGAGATCAATAACCGTAGAAGGAAGACGATTGATCAAGAAGACAGCTGTGGAAAGAGCCTCCACCCAAAATCGGGGTGGTACAGAAGCTTGAAGAAATAAAGTGCGGGTCACATCAAGCAAATGACGATTCTTGCATTCTGCCATCCCATTTTGTTGGGGGGTATTGGGACAAGATCGTTGAGACAAAATGCCTTTTTGTTGAAGAAATTCTTGAAACTCACGAGACATGTACTCACCACCAGAATCAGAGCGAAATTTTTTAACATTTTCATGAAATTGAGTTTCAACATATGTTAGAAATTTCTTAAACATAGAAAACACTTCAGATTTAGACCGAAGAAAATATATCCAAGTAAAACGACTATAATCATCAATAAATGTGACAAAATATTTATAGCGAGCATGAGAAACTACAGGAGACATACCCCATACATCACTATGAATCATTTCAAAACAAGAGGAAGCCCGATAAGCACCAGCCGGAAAAGGAAGTGTTTTACTTTTAGCTAATTTGCAAACAGAACATGAAAGAGAGGCATTAGAAACAACATTTTTATTTCCCAACAAACCATTTTTAAATAAATGAGATAAAACAGCAGAGTTAGGATGACCCAATTTTCTATGCCAGTCCTCATAAGAATTCAAGACATTATTACAAGCAAGAGATAAATGACTAGAAATAAACTGAAGTGGAAACAGTCTTCCCATTTTAGGCCCCTTCGCAACCACCTTCCCCGACACCTGTTCCTGCACAAGGCAACCATCACGAGAAAAATTTACATTACAATTATTATCAACCAATTGACCAACAGATAATAAATTGGAAGCAAGTCCAGGTGATACAAACACATCCCGAAAATCAGAGTTGAGGTCACCAACATTAGTGATAGAGAGAGCATTACCATCCGCAATTTGAATTTTCTGATTACCATGGTAAGAATGTAAATTGGGCAAGTATTCAGAAGAGGCTGTCATGTGATTGGAAGCACCAGAATCAAGAAACCACAGGCAGGAAACATTCGAAGACTTACCCTGAATTCCCAACGTTGAAAGAGCGGAAAGTACCATCTGTTGGATTGTTTCAGGTTGGAGAGCACCACCATTAGATGGATTGGTGATGGAAGGACCAACTACAGAGCTTGTACTAGCAGGAAATGCTTGCACCGACCGTTGTGCTGATCGTGGAGGACGAGTGGGACAATCAGAGATAATATGGCCCCGCTGCTTGCAATAATTACAAAACTTCTTACTGCAACTCTGAGCAAAATGTCCAAATTGTTTGCAAGAGAAACATTGGACATGTCGAATATCACGACCTTTACCTCTACCATGAGGAGCATATGCAAACATAGAAGACTCAGAAATGACAACATCATGAGACATGGATCTTTGAGTAGCAAGACGTTGTTCCTCTCTGAGAAGTTCGCCGACACATGTATCTAAAGAAGGAACAGGATTCCTATTCAGCAAGGCACCTCTGACAACCTCAAATTCTGCACGAAGCTTCATGAGAAATTGATCTCGCCTACTAGTATTATAGACCTCTTGGACATCCGCGAGAGAACTCTTGGGTACCTCAGCATGTATAATCGCAGAGTGTTCTGTCCACAAATTCAAAAAACCAGAATAATATTCTTGAACAGACAGATTGCCTTGTTTGTAATTGGCAATGTCTAGCTCCAACTGAAAACGTTTGGCCGCATTATCTAGGTTATAGATACGCTTCAAGTAGTTCCACATTTCTTGAACAGTTGAAAAAGATCGCAAATTATTAATCATGTGAGGATCAATAGTACCGAGAATCCAAGTGATAATCTGAGCATCTTCTATTTCCCATGCATCTAAGTCAGTTGTCTCTAACGGTGCCAAAGAGACATCGTCCAAGTGACTCCATAATCCTTTCCCTTTGACATACATCCGAAATTGAAATTCCCAAACAAGATAATTCTTTCCGGTAAAACGAACACAAATATGATCTCTCTCTTTTTCAGAAGTCATAATATCAGAGATGACTTGAGAACAATTTTGTTAACGTAACAATTTTGTTAACGTGAAACAAGAAACACCAACAGAACACTGAAGAATACTTGCCGACACCAAATCAACACCCCAATTCAGGATACTCACCGACACCAAATCAAAACCCTAATTCAGGATACTCGCCGACACCAAATCAAAACCCTAATTCAGAATACTTGCCGACACCAAATCAAAACCCTAATTCAGAATACTTGCCGACACCGATACGAGAACACGATCAAAGCAAACACGATTTGAAAACAAGGAGGAATAACAAAATTGTAACTTATGAGCACTACCAGAAACACGATTGTAAGCACCAGAGATTAGAATCGCAATCTTGGAAGAGATTACCGAGAACCGAGATGATTTCAATTACCGAGAAACGAGATCTACCGAGATGATTTCAAGAGCGACCCAGTGGGGTGTCGCTGAATAAAGCCAAGATTAACCTAAGACTCACAGGTTTGATCGAAAACCTACTGATACCATGTCAATAATTCTTGGCTTCATACTTTTCTCATTATTATTTCTCGTATATATAAAGGTTACAGGGCTATATCGGTAATTACACTAAATAAATACATTTAAACTAATTCCTATTCACAGGCTTCAATGTTGATTCACTGAATTGAGAGCTAGAAATGACATGTTTGTCAGAGGCAAGTACAATCCATGTGTTCATTTTTTCTTAACTTTTGTATTAGGCACAATAATAAAACACTATGTATTTGATGCTGAACAGTGGCAAGTCTATGTGACCCGACCCAATTGGCTGACGTTTCCGGATGGAATCAGGCTTATGTTACTTATATAGACGTTTCATGTTTTTTTTTTCATTATGAAACTTACTAGTTATGGTGGAGTTGGAATATTTATGTGGCATTTGCATGTATGCTGATTACAGACACTGATGGTGGAGTTGGAATTTAGTCCGCTCATAGAATGATCCTTTTTAATGTTAACTGACCAGTTTTAACTTTTGTTGTTAAAGCAAAATTGAACTAACAGTCCATTTTCAAAGAAGCCACTGCATAATATAATTCAATTATACCTAATCATCTATCTTTCACAAAAATTATTAACTTTTTGGTAATCATCACATACACTACTGTTTGTTGATAAATCAACTAAAACAAGTTTCCGTCATACGTCTGCTGAAAAACCAGTGTGTAAAGAAAATATATCTTGGCTGCAATTATATATTTATTGCATTTAAATCCTACTGAGTCTTAGAATATGATGTGGCTTTTTGAATGATGAAATATACTTTGGTTTGAAATAATTTAAAATGATGACATAATAATTAAAACCATTGAGATTTGAGACAGCTCTATATCAAGAACATAAGTTACAGATTTATCATGGAAGTCAAAGGCATGATATGTATCAGACTGTCACATTCATGAGATTTTCATTCAAAGATAGCATTAGATCTACAGAAATGTAATCTATAGAAGTAAATTAACAGAGAAAAGGCACATGTACAATGTTATGAAAAACGTTGTCCCTATTATTCACATCTATAATTTTTAACATGAGCCTAGTTAACCATATTTTGAGAAATGTATCTATATTGACTTATGGTGTTGTTGGCTATATGCTCTCTATATTCCAAAAAATACATTTCATTTTGGTTTGTCTTCAAATCATCTATTTCTGCTATATTGGCTGAGGATTGCTTTAAAATTCCCTTTCAAAAATGACCACATTATGAATTTGATTGTTGTGTTTTGCATTGGTTTGTCTCCAATTATGCAGCATATACAAATCCTGATCCTGGAAAGCTTAAATCTTCAGTACGTATCACTACATTTCTCAGTTTTCACCTTGTGCCTAGAGATTCTTGAATCATATTTAATTTGGAAAAAAACTAACAAAAGCTAGTTAAAGGATCCCCTATGGATTTACAACATCAAATTGTTATCTTGAGCCAAAACTATTAGAGCAATCCCTTTTTATTCACATCCTCATGAGCCAAAGCATGTTGTCTCTTATCTATTCTAATCCTTTTCTTGTTTAAATATTCCATGTTTTTGTAAACTAGAATCTTGAATTTTTGCAGTTGTTAATATTATGTCCAATACATTTGCAATGGTTGCAAAAATCATGCAGATTTTCATGATCCACTTCCATACAAAAAGAAAAGCCAAATCTCTCTACTAAAACCTTATGCCTTAATTGTTTTGTGAGATCCATGTCAACTTTAAATGGTCATAAGCTCGACTGTGCATATGTTTGATTGCAGCCTTTTCCGCATAAGGTATACCAATTTCTAGCTATGGTGAGTAGAGTTTTATGTCTTCGGTATTCTTGAGAAAATCCATAGATTACAATACAAACTCGAGCACAAGATTATTGTTGAATGTTTGGGTTGAATACTTTAGTAAAATTGTTCAAGATACGCAAGTAAAGTTTGACAAGACGACGCAATAAAAAATAGTTTTTGGTTGTTTGTAAGCAGCATATGCTCAAGATTTTTTTCTAAATATTTCTATTGATGGGTTAGATAAAAATATATCACCTATAAAGTACCGTATTGTACTTAGATATTGTAGCATGATTCCCTTACTTTGTGTGTTTAAGAGATTTTCCTTTTTATTGTCGTAAGACACGCTTGGATCCATTTGGAAAACACGTATTTTGTTATAGGGAGAATATAGAAATCAAATATCGGTTTGACCTTGTTATGAATTTCTTGTTTGATATATTTCAACAGGCTAGAGTATCTGTGAAGAAAGAAGTGCATATGAATTTTTTTATCGAACCTCAAGACACGAGATGGACACTTAGCTCCAGGGGCGACGCCAGCATCCAACGACCTAGGGCAGCTGCCCGGGCTCTTCCTTCTCTCGACTGAATCTCGAAATCTCATCGCATTGGTCTCTCTCTCATTCAAGAAATCAAAATATCAAAGCCAATCGTTTCTCTCTCACTCAGAAACAGTGATGTGATCGTGTTTAGAAGAATCGTCGCGACTTCTATTCTTCTTCTTTCACTTTTAAGCTCAATTTTCGATGAAGAATTATTGTTGTGATGTTATTCATTATTGTTGCAAGTTGGAGTTTATGAATTTGTGAAGAATTGTTGCTGAATTTATCGTTTCGTGCTATGCATACCAAGTGTTCAGTGAAATGCCTGAACCATGTTCTTTTGTTTTTCTGTCTTGAAATCACTTTTAAGGTACGAGTTACTGTTATCGGTAATTATGAGTTGAAAAATCAAAAGATAGGAACTTTGCTTTACTATTTTAAATGAATATCCAGAAAGTTTTGTTTTTGGAATGGGCGCTGAAAGTTGTAACCTCAAAAATAAATAGTTTGGTTTTCGATATCGAGGCGTGAAAATTCGAGTGTGGTTGAGAAAACTATAGGTGTTGATATAAGTTTCTGCAACAATGATAGTAGAGAGATGGAATCAAGTGCATCTGAGGAGTATCTTGAGTTTCCAATGGATCCATCAAGTGTGGACAGTTTTTCCTCCTATACCAGATGCAAGAGTATAGCATTTATGAATGGCTGCTTCAAATGTGAGTGCCTTTTTTAATTGTATTACAATTTGTTTTTTTAATTGTTAGTTGGGAATCTTGAAAGAGACTTGTTCAATAAGTCCATTTATGTTTTATGTAAATCAAATATATTTCTGGTTTCCTACATTTCAATGATATGTATATAAGTGTTTATTTGGATTGACACTATATTTGGCAATGATGTGTCACTGTCATGTAAGGAAAATTTACATTTTGAATCTTCAACAATGTTGATGTTCTATATGGAAAACATAATAGCTATATAGCATAATTCACATTTTAGACAACAAGGGCAAGCTTAGAGTTAAAACACATGTGGAAAACAGAATAGTTCCAAATATATTATTTGTTAGTTATTACTTACCATAAGTATTATCAGGGGTCTCTGTAGAACACAACTTCCATTGTTTCAAATATGAGCTTTTTAAACTTGCAGCATGCTTACTTGCATGCTCCTCCATTATCGGAATATCTGAACCGTCGACCAATATTAGACATAAGTTTTTGCCCAGGCTTTATAACTTTCCTGGCTTCGCCACTGTTAGCTCGACACATGTTCTAGTATATGGTTGGGTATGAGAAAAATATGCATGGATGTTTTACCGTATGCAGAACAACTTTCAAAACCACTTAAAGTAAAGTAGTCAAAAATGAAAAAATGTATTCAGCGAATCAACATGATTTTATACCATTTGCATTTGACACTTTTACCTTCTTAGTACTAGAGGCAGTTGATCGCTTAGAGAGTCCAAATCATTATGCATAGTAAAGTTGTGTCTGATAAGGCTATATATACATGAATTTTTTAATAGGATTGAATTTGTCATTTAAAAAAGATAAACAACACAATATATATATATATATATATATATATATATATATATATATATATATATATATATATATATATATATATATATATATATATATATATATATATATATATATATATATATATATACTGCCTCCGTTTTAAAATAACTATCGTCTCAAATAAAATTTGTTTCAAAATGAATGTTGTCGTGACGGAAAAATTGAGATTAAGCTATTTATTAACTTAACTCGCAAAAGCAAAAATCGCCACTGAACTTTATTGTTTTCAAAAGAAAGGGAAAATATAGATAAAATCCAACAAAAGAAAAGATCTAAATACGGTGGTTGGTTATGCAAGGGGAAGATATTAACACTCTCACATCTATTGTACTCCATAAGAACCTTTTGAAAATCTGTGTTTTTAGGCTAAAGAGTTAAAGTCTGCAAAAGATTGATGAGATGAGAAAAAAAGTTGTTTTTATTTTTGTGTGCTCGGCAAAACATTGTATCTTGTGCCTACATACCCCTTATGTGCAATAGAAAAGTCAGAGCATTTGTAGTTCTGCTAAAAAAGAAACACAGAGGTTTGTTTTGTTTAAATTTAATGGAAAAGACATTTTGTCACCTTCGAGTGGTAAACACCAATTGCCATCCAAAAGTATGAGTAAGTGTATATTTGCATCATCTTGATATGGAGAATTTTACTTAGATTTAATCAGCAAGCTGTTGAAACAAGAAATGTCATTAGAAAGAGGGGTTTGAATAGTGACCTCTTTTTGTTTATTTTAAAATTGAGTTTTAGAATAAATTAAAAACAAGCAAGTAAATGAGAGTAAAGTAATTAACACAAAATCCTTTATCCTGATTCATCAATTTGTGGTTAGTCTAGTCCTCACACAGTGAGATTTTTTTATTCTTCACACTCTACCCTTGAGAAGGATATATGTGGAAATTTTCTCTAAGCCTCAAAAGGCTTTTACAATTACTAAAGTATTATTTACTTTAGATTTGATTACACTTCACTTTTCAAGATTTTTTAACACTTGATAATATACTAGAAGTATCAATGTTTGATAAATTTGTTTACTCACTATATGACACTATGTGACAGTGAAAAGCCTTTTTTTAAAATTTAACTTTTAAGCTAATTTGAAATAATGAGGCTGATCAAAGTTTGAGTATATGATGTAGTTGATATTTCCTTTAATAAAAATTGATGATCTTTGCAGTATGGTGAAGAGAGTATTTATAACTCATTTGAGAAATTCCGGTAGAGAGAGCTTTATTATTAGTTGTCTTTTGAGGAGATGAATTAATGGATGTAATGACTCCTTAAAATGTTTGAATTGATTTCTTTAAGTGGATGTCCAAGTGTTTCCTGTTCTTTTGAATAATGAATCTTCAAGAGTGTGTTTGGGAGTTTGGAGAGGAGGGGATGAAAGGGTTTTGGAAAATAGGAAGAATTGGGTGAAAAAACTAAAAGGATTTTGTGTAAGAGGGTTTTGAAGGGTTTGATTTTATTCATAACACCAAAAGCCCCATAAAATAGGGAACTAAAAAATTGTATTGAAGGGTTTTGGAGGGTTTATTGAAGAGTAATTCAATATTCAGAAGATGAGCATAGATGAGCATCAGAAGTTCTGATGTGGGCTAATCTTTTAATGGTTACTCAGAAGATAGTGTTGACCAAAAATTCTACCTTTTGGGTCCCATTAGTTTAGTTGTTTAAAGGAGATATAGTTACATAAGTATTCATGTATAAAGCATGAGATATTAAGATTTCTTGAGTTAATTTAATATAATCGATGTGTTAAATATCATGTACTGTATAATAAAAGAATTAATTAATAAATAAAAACTAAACAAAAAGTAAGTTATTAAACTATCAAAACTAAGTAATGTTGCTAAAAGCCAACCTTTCATTGATCGGTGGAATTTGAAGTACATCACCTCTTCACTAAACGCCAATCTTTTATTGATTTGGAGGAGTTTGAATTTGATCACCTCTTCACCAAAAGTCAATCTTTAATTGATTTAGAGGTATTTGAAGTTGATCTACACTCCACCAAAAGCTAACATTTCACTAATTAGGAGTTTAGAAGAGTATCTCGGTTGGATTGTTAATATTTTAAAGGTGTTGCTAACTAGTGTTCTAAAGCCACTCTTTTAGTAATTTTTATTAAAAAATTAACCATAAACCCTAAACCCTAAACCCTAATGGTATGTGTCAGAACCATATGGTATGTGTCAGAACACATAGACACAATGTTTCAGAGCATATTCTATCATCAGAATGTCTGAACATTCTTCCTTCTTGCTTCTGATTCTGAAGCTTCATAGCACTCAGCCTGCTTCAAGAATCCAAGAGCTTGCTTCTCTTTAGAATTGCTTCTCTTCATGATCCTTATGATTTTGCTTCTGGTGTTGAGCCTTTAGATTGTCTTCAATCCTGCAAAAACACTTAGAAACACAAATCTTGCAAATTCTGTTAGTGGTGTAGGGACTTTCTTCCCCGGTAACTGATAAAATTAATCAGATCATTTATCACCATTTTCTCCCCCTTTTTGTCATAACATCAAAAACATAAAAGATTCAGATGAAAAACATAAAGAAACACATGGAAGAAAAAGATAATTTTCATTTAAGCACAGAAGGACAGAAGTACCGAAGTACAAGAAGAACAGATGCACATAACAGATGCAACAAAGCACAAAACAAAACAACAAAGACTCAATCTAAGATGGCCCTAGTCTTGACAAGATCTTAGCCAGCATCTCTTGAACCACATTGTTGTATCCATCTTGCCTCTCCATGAAAGCTCTAAACTCAGCATTGACTGAGCTTTGCTCATCCTGTTTCTTTTGAATATCTTCCAGAGTCCTTGCAAGACGGGAAGATTCATCAGAAGAAGCTTCACAGCTTCTATCCACAGGGATGACATTGTGATCTGCTGCTTCCATTGAGAGATCATTTGCAGGAATTTCCTCAACAGGAACTGTTTCAGCAACATGATCTTCTGCATCTGCGTCTTCCATAGAAGCATCTTCATATTCTGCAGCCGGGATCTCAGAATCTCCATTCTCAAGAGCTTGAAGAATGGCAGCTAGATTCTTGGGAGCAGAAGGACCTTCAACTTATGGTGGGTCTACAACTTCTGGAATGACCAAGCTTGGGTCTTCCTTAGAAGGGTTTTCCCTCAGAAAATCAAACAGGGTCTTGAAGTCTCCAAGCAGAACAGGATATTGAGGTATCCACACCACAATCTCCCTGCAAGGGTTAGCTTCCAATGCAGCAGCCAGTCTTGCTTTCTCCATATCATCCATAAACTGCTTTTCTTCCAAAACATATCTTCCACCGAGACGAGCAAACCAGAAGTCTTCATAGTTTCTCAGAATTCCACGAGGCCGTGGAGCAGCTTCTACACAGGCTTCCTGAAGTTCTATAAAAAGAGCGTCTTATTCTCTGCGTAAGATTCTCCAGAACTTCCGCATAGCGACGTCATTGAGACCAGAACTTTCAGCAATTCTGACAGTATCAAAAACCTTCTGAAGATTCCTCTTTACCATTTCAAAAGATACACCAATAGGGTACAAACGGCGGGATTTTATATAGGTTTTTGAAAAGGCAGGGTTAGGAATGGAATAGGTTTGAGGCTCTCTATCCAACTTATAGGAAGATTCTGCTTCATCATCAGAATCTAACACTACCAATTCAGCTTCAGGACGAGGCTTGGGAGTGTAATTGCAGTCACGGAGCAATTGCTCATGTGATGCAGAATCTGGACAATCAGAACCATCTTGGTTGTTTTGAGAGGTGGAAGGAAAAGGTTCATAGTTGGCATGGGGAGGTGGTTGAGAGATGGAGATATTTATGTGTGGTGGAAAGAGAGTTTGAATGGGTGGTATATCCAGAACATGATCATCGGCAGCTTGGTCAGAAACAAGGTTAGTTGAGGGTGAAGGAGAAGGGATGGAGGCATCTGGAATTGGTGAAGGAGGAGGAGAATTTGGTTTGGTTGCAGGAGAAGATGGAGGTGTAAGAACACGGACAGTTATAGGTGATTCTGGTGTGGCTTTTTCTGGTTCAGGGATAGGGGCAACCGCTATTGGTGCAACTTCTGAAATATCAGCCGAAGTAGAATCAGGTTCAGAAATACATACACCTTTGGATGCTTTCTGAAGATCTTTGACCACAGCTTCGACCTTCTTCTGCTTCTTATTCTTCGGCTCTTCAACAATCTTTGTTTTGCCTCTAGAAATTTCTTTCCTTCTGACGCTTGCCAGATCTTCCTGTTGATTCACAGTCTTTTGAGCAACATTCTCTTCATCAGAACTTTGAAGAATCATCTTCCTTTTTCTGGTAAATCTTTTCTCAACAACTTCAACAATCTCAGCATTGTTATTTGACTTCTTCTTCTTTTTCTCGGCTTCCTTCTTTTTCTTCTCAAAATCAGCAGAAACAGCCTTAACAATCTTTGCAATGGTTTCTTCAGGAACCACTTCTTTCTCAGTGGTAGCAGCAGCTTTCTGAACAAACTTCACCTGATTGATGGAAGGATGATCAAACTTTCTTTTGGTCCTTTCTTCCTTCTCGCGATTCACCTTAATAGGAGCACCTTTGTCTTGATCTTTAAAACTTTTATTCTCTTTTTGTGACTTCAGATACTTAGATCTGACTTCTGGTACCTCACTATTGAAGAAGGTTTCAAACTCAGCTAGAACAGGTTCTCTTCATATTTTTGTTCCAGCAAGAGGTTGAGGAATTTTGATGACAGAGTCAATTACATTCATCTTCTTTAGAGTGAAGGCACTCAGGCAGCTCCCAGAGGTGACAACAAGGTCTTTAATAATACCTTCAGATTCCAGGCTCTCAACAATCTTTGAATGCACCAGAAGGTTTGTGATAATTCTACCAAAAGGAATGATTGTACCACCTTTTTCTCTAAAGGCGTTTCTGGAATCCTTCACAGCTTTCCACATATGGTTGAAGATAATGTAGATATCATCAACCTTCTTCTCGGTGGCAATGCAATACAAAATGTATTTCTGCTCGTTGTTAACGAAGTCAGAAGCATGTGTCCCTTTCCTGTGATAGAAACATCCAAGAAGAATCTTGGTCCAGATTTTGTAGAGATCCTTCATGTCCTTGACACTCTTTGTCTCATTTATATCTAAGTAAAGAGTAGATAACACAGTCATCCAATCAACTCTTTTATCGATTTCAAAAGCTCCTTCAGGCTCTCTCATATCGAACATCATTCTCAGAATGTTCTCAGTTACTACCACAAACTTTCCATGGACGAAGGACAAGATAGATTTTGGGGCGACAACTGCATGTATCCAGAATTCTTTGACAAGATCTGGGTAGACTGGTCCACAGAACTCTGCGAACAACGAAGTCCATCCTTGAAAGATTATATCTTCTTTGAGATGAAATTGATGTTCTTCAATGTTGTCAAAGTCAACCATGAGTTCACACAGAACTTCCAATTCATCCTTAGGAATGGAGCATGCAACAACTGGAGTAAGTTGCATATTTTCTTCTTGAAGATGGAGAGTAACAGATGTATCATCAATTTGAGATGAAGAGGCAGCCATTGAAGCAGAATGAGCAAATGACGAACAAAAAAATTGGGTTTTCGGTTAGGGTTTAGAAGAGACTAAGAATTTTTCAAAAGGGAGTATGCAAGAAGAAAGAGAGACATGGAGCGAAAAAGGAATAGGAGATAATTTGAAAAGAATATATAGAGAAGGATTTGAAAAGAAAATAATAAAAAAATGAAAATGAACAGTTCCAGAATCAAAAGAAATCAATTTCATTAAATGATGAGTGACGTAAGGAGAGAGAACGTGGTAAAAGAAATGATTTAGAACAGTTACCTAGGTCGGCGTCTTTTCAACTACACGCTTTGTACCAACCGTACATACACGTGTTCATCATCAGAAAGTAGATGACAGTTGTATATTGAATAGACTTTACGCCTACTGATTCTGAACACTGCTTCTGATTTGATCAATTTTCTCTTCTAGAATCACTTCTTCTGAAGTGTGCTAATGTAAATCTGAATGATCTTCTGATCCATTACTTTTGATATACATAGTTTCTGGAGATTTGCTTCTTGGTTCTGCAGCTTCTGATATGACAAATTATATCTGCAAAATTCTTAGGCTGCTTTGGTTCTTCAAAAACCAAGTTTATCATCAAACCAGATATTGATTGATTCTTCTACAATCAATGTTTCAATATTGTATATTCTGTAGCTTTTAGAGCATTCAGAATAACCAAGAATGAAACACCATTGCTTTAGAAACAACTAAACAGATGGTTCCAGAACTAATAAACTTGCTCTTCTGATCTCCTTCAAATTTAACTTCTTCAGCAGATTTAAGTACCAGGACTTGGAAAACAGTCCTTCTTCCCTTCAAGTGTTGAGAACATCTTGAGTCCAGGTGACATGACATGTTGAATGTTGTCTTCTTTGTCACCAAGAGAATCTGCAATAGAAATAGTCTTTTCCTTTGGTACCCATAATTTCTTGGGTCCTTTCTTGTTAGTTCACCTCAAGTTCTGATTGAACTTGGGTTTAGCATTAAAAGACATAGGAGGAACAATATGATATTCTTTAAATTTGTCAGCATGATATTTCTTAGGATGTGTCACATGCTTCTCGGTGTGAACAGTGTTAAACTTCTGTGCATGTGAAGTAAGCCTAATATCATGAGCATGACCATATTTGAATTGGTTATACAGAGGCTTGTATGATATTTTCATATCATCCACAGATTCAAGCTTGTATGGGGTTTCACCCTCATAACCAATGCCTACTCTATTGTTTCCAGATACAGCATATATCAGAGAAGCAAGTTGACTTCTGCCAATACTTCTAGATAAGAACTTTCTGAAGCTCAAGTCATATTCCTTCAGAATATGATTCATGCTAGGAATGGCTTTTTCTGTTTCAGAAGGAGATCCACTATTTTTGGATAGATTTAAAATTTTTTCCTTCAGTTCAGAATTTTCCAATTCCAGCTTCTTAGTTTCAAATTCAAATTGCTTCTTCAGCTTTTTGTATTTGATACTAAGATGAGCTTTGAGTTCCAGAAGTTCTGTTAAACTGGAAACTAACTCTTTTCTAGAAAGTTCAGAAAATACCTCTTCAGAATCTGATTCTGATGTAGATTCTGATCCGTCATCTTCTGTCGCCATCAGCGCACAGTTAGCCTGCTCATCTTCCGAGTCTGATTCATCTTCTGACTCATCCCAGGTTGCCATAAGACTTCTCTTCTTATGAAACTTCTTCTTGGGATTTTCCTTCTGAAGTTTTGGACATTCATTCTTGTAGTGTCCAGGCTCATTGCATTCATAGCACATGACCTTCTTCTTGTCATATCTTCTGTCATCAGAAGATTCTCCACGTTCAAATTTCTTTGAACTTCTGAAGCCTCTGAACTTCCTTTGCTTGCTCTTCCAGAGTTGGTTTACCCTTCTGGAGATCATGGACAATTCATCTTCTTCTTCAGATTCTGATTCTTCAGGATCTTCTTCTCTAGCCTGAAAAGCATTAGTGCATTTTTTGATATTTGATTTTAATGCAATAGACTTACCTTTCTTTTGAGGCTCATTTGCATCCAGCTCTATTTCATGGCTTCTCAAGGCACTGATAAGCTCTTCCAAAGAAACTTCATTCAGATTCTTGGCAATCTTGAATGCAGTCACCATCGGACCCCATCTTCTGGGTAAGCTTCTGATAATCTTCTTCACATGGTCAGCCTTGGTGTAGCCTTTGTCAAGAACTCTTAATCCAGCAGTAAGAGTTTGAAATCTTGAAAACATCTTTTCAATGTCTTCATCATCCTCCATCTTGAAGGCTTCATACTTCTGGATTAGTGCAAGAGCTTTGGTCTCCTTGACTTGAGCATTTCCTTCATGAGTCATTTTCAAGGACTCTTATATGTCATAGGCCGTTTCCCTGTTAGATATCTTCTCATACTCAGCATGAGAGATAGCATTCAGCAAAACAGCTCTGCATTTATGATGGTTCTTGAAATGCTTCTTCTGATCATCATTCATTTCTTGCCTTGTAAGCCTTACGCCACTAGCATTCACTGGATGTTTGTAACCATCCATCAGAAGATCCCATAATTCACCATCTAGACCAAGAAAGTAACTTTCCAGTTTATCTTTCCAGTATTCAAAGTTTTCACCATCAAATACTGGTGGTCTAGTATAACCATTGTTACCATTTCCATTGTACTGCTCAGTGGAGCCAGATGTAGATGTAAGTTCTTCACCAGCCATCTTTTACTGAAGCGTTTTTCTCTTCCTGAATCTTTTCTAAACACGGTTAAGTGCTTGCACCTTAGAACCGGCGCTCTGATGCCAATTGAAGGATAGAAAAACACTTAGAAAGGGGGGGTTTGAATAAGTGTAGTCTTAAAAACTTGAACGATAAAAATAAATTGCACAGTTATTTTTATCCTGGTTGGTTGTTAACTAAACTACTCCAGTCCACCCCCACGGAGTGATTTACCTCACCTGAGGATTTAATCCACTAATCGCACGGATTACAATGGTTTTCCACTTAGCCCACGACTAAGTCTTCTAGAGTATTATGATCACAACTTGATCACTCCAGGAACAACTGCTTAGATACCCTCTAAGACTTCTCTAGAGTATTCTGATCAACACGATCACTCTAGTTACAACTGCTTAGATAACCTCTAAGACTTCCTAGAGTATTCTGATTAACACGATCACTCTAGTTCCTTACAACTTAATGTAATCAAATAAGAGTATTATAAATGCTTCTGAAAAGCTATAATCACAACTGTGATATTTCTCTTAAGTTTAAGCTTAATCTCACTAATATATTACAACAGCAATGTAGTGAGCTTTGATGAAGATGAAGTTTCTGAGCTTTTGATATGAACAGCGTTTCAGCAAGTTTTTCAGAGTTGGTTCGTTCAGAATTATTCAGAATTCGTAACCTTGCTTCTCATCAGAACTTCATACTTATAGGCGTTTGAGAAGATGAACGTTGGGAGCATTTAATGCTTTGTGTGTTCCGTACAGCATTGCATTTAATGTTTCACGCTTTTGTCAACTACCTCGAGCCTTGTTCACGCTGTGTCTACTGACGTTGCCTTTAATAGCTTTCAACGTTCCTTTTGTCAGTCAGCGTAGCCTGCCACCTGTACTTTCTTCTGATCTGATGTTTGTGAATACAACGTTTGAATATCATCAGAGTCAAACAGCTTGGTGCAAAGCATCTTCTTGTCTTCTGACCTTGAAGTGCTTCTGAGCGTGATACCATGAGAACTTCAGTGCTTCTGCTTCTGATCTCAAGTTCTTCTGATGCTTTCATAGACCCATGTTCTGATTCTGCCTTGACCATCTTCTGATGTCTTGCCAGACCATGTTCTGATGTTGCATGCTGAACCTTCTGAGTCAAAGCTTCTGAGCGCTGATTTGTGCATACTCTTTATATATTTCCTGAAAATAAAATTGCAATGTATTAGAGTACCACATTATCTCACACAAAATTCATATCCTTGTTATCATCAAAACTAAGAATATTGATCAGAACAAATCTTGTTCTAACACAAGTAACTAAGCATAAATGCATCATATAGTAACATTCCTGAGGCATTTCAAACATTTGAAGCAACTTAGGTCGACCTACCTTGCATCTGAGTCGACCTACAGAAGAAAACTTTCAGCAGAAACCAAAAATGCTCAGTTACGTTGACCTACCCACATTTTAGGTCGACCTAAATTAATCCTTTTTCTCACTACTTCTGTCAGGTCGACCCAGTCTTCATTTAGGTCGACCTACTGCTGTTATATTTCCCAAAATTAGGTCTGTTGCTCGACCCGACCCATCCCAATACATATCCAATCTTTCCTCTTTTCATTCCCACTCATTCTCACAACATTGTGTACGGCCAACCCTAATTCCTCAAGCTCAAAGGTTGTCAAAAATCATCCCTCTCACACAAATCATCAACAAGAATGCCTCCAAAATCAAGAAAGGGAAAGGAAGTTGCTGCTAGTTCATCTTCTCAACCGGTAAGTGCTCTTGTTCATCCTGACTGTAGGGAAAATTTTGAGAAGTGGCAAATGAAACGCAATATTGTCCGGCAATTTATCTATAATCCCCATGTTGTTAAACGTATGCATATCCCCGAGGTCGCAAATCTGATTGAACACCAAAACATTCATCCCTTAGTGCAATGTGATACTCCGTACTGTGAAAATACTGTTAGGGATTTCTATGCAGGATTTAAAAAGGGGGATTGTTGTAATTTCCGATTCAAGATGGGTTCTAAGTCGCATGTTGTTGACAAACGGGTGTGGATGAGCATTTTTGGTCTCAAAATTGTAGGCGACGAATACTGTATGGAAGACGGGGATGTACCGGGAAACTATGACCATGTGGCCTACATGAAATCTATCCTCAAAGACCCTTCCGTCTTTGATAAACCAAATGAGGCAATCACAGCCGGTCACCTAAAGCGAGATCCTAGGCTTCTAAATTGGGTCATATCAAGAATCATTCGACCAAGAGCTGGAGGGTATTCAAGAATTGAGCAAAATGAGGTCATACTCATGTATCTGCTGCAAAACAGAACGCGTGTGCATTGGCCTCACTATCTAGCTGCTAAGTTTCATGAGGTCCAACAAAAGACTACCGCTCAATGTTATGGATCAATAATTCAAACAATTGTCAATCATTTTGGAATGAGGCTTGATCATTTGCAATGAGGCTTGATCATTTGCCCTACATTCGCATGCAACAATCTCAAGACTTCTCACAGACAACATTGACTCTTATGGGGTACCATTGGGATCCAAATAGGCAAACCTACTATCTCATCCAGAAAGGAACCGGGAAAGTCATTTACAATTACGATGATCCCACGGAGTTTGGTCACAATGCAGGAAATGAAGAAGAAGGACTTGATCAAGACAATGCCCATGATGATGATCACCCCATGGAAGATGCTCCACAAGATACGGATGCAAATTGGGCATATGTTCCTCCTCCACAAGAAGATATCCCTTGGGGATACACAGCTCCGCCCCCACCGGATCAAACCAACATTATATCCATGTTAGAGAATATGCAACTCCTCCAACAACAGCACTTCGACACACAGCAGCTCCAATTCCAGCAAATGCAACAGCTTCAACAAGATCGTTATGACGAACAACAGCGTCAATATCAATCACTCTATGGCTTGGTTCAGGACCACAAAATGGACTTTGAAACATTTGCATCCAACTCAACTCTAAGACAAAATCAATTTGAGGAAACGACATTGAATCGTCATGCCAAAATAAGCCAAAGCTTCAATACTCTCAATCTTTCTGTACTTGACCTGCTGGAACAAGTTAAAGAAGACCGCCCTCACACATTTCAAAGAGGAAAGGGAAGAAGGGGCAGGCGTTAGGATGTATTCTCTATCATACCATCATGACATTGCATTTCATTTCTTTATCATCATGCTGAAACTATTATATGTTATCTTGCTGTCTCTGTTTATTTTTTTTGTCTTTCATTGCTTGGATCATTGTGACTGTTAAAACTATTTTGTATGTTTACTTATTATGCTATGTCTACCTGTCTTTATCCATTATACTATACATTGCTTGTGTTATATCTATTATATCTCGCTCCTTGCTTCTCTATCCCGTTGTTGTCTTTCTTTTGATGTTGTCAAAGGGGGAGAAAGGTGCTAAGAGTAAGGGGGAGCTTGAGCAAAGGTGCTAAGAGTACGGGGGAGCTTGAGCTCAGTATAAAGAAGCTTCAACCTACACACACAAGTCCGGGGGAGCTATAGATACGTGTTGACGAAGCTTTTACAACCGGTTTGCCATCATCAAAAAGGGGGAGTATGTGAATACAAGATCACACTCACAAAAGTGTTTTTGATCCATGGCAAACTCCTCAAGCAAACAAGCAACAAGACACAAGCAGAAGAACGCAAAGAAAAGTATGCATTGGTCACTCAAAACAGAGCAGGTCGACCTACCATGTATCTAGGTCGACTCAATACAAGCAAAACATGAATAACTCAGAAAAGCATCAGCCAGGTCGACCTACTATCAACTCAGGTCGACCTAAAATGGAGAAAATTATACACACTTCTGCTAGGCTGACCTACACAACAACTAGGTCGACCTAAACTGAAGAGAAGTTCCCAAAACAAGATTCTGGTCGACCTACTCCCCCGACAGGCCGACCTAACTGGAAACAAATTATTCTCAAAGCAAATGCACTTCTGCTAGGTCGACCTAAGCACCACAAGAGGTCGACCTAATTGATCAAATATGCCAAAATTTCTGGTCTTCTTTGCTCCAACATATAAGCTCTCATAAATATTGTCCAAGGTTCATTATTATAGTTTTCAACACCAACGACTGAAAGATACACAAAGTCTTCTCATCTTCGTTCTTCATCATCTCCAACACAATTACACATAATCATTCTTGCGTTGAGGGTTAGTGATCGAGTTCGATAACGTCCATGGAACGGAATTGAAGATTCCTAGTGGATGAAGATTTGTGGGGTTTTTGGTGAATAAAATCCGAGGGTTTTGTCCTCCAAGATAGGTGATTCTTGGGGGTTTTTATCAAGAGGTTTCATCAAGGATCCATCTGAGTGTGAGGATTGAAGAACAAGGGTTCAAGGCAATTCAAGACACTGCAGAAAAGGGATCGAGTGAAGCTCTTGGATCACCTTGATCTGGCTCAAGATTAAGGGGGAAGAAGATTCAAAGGATCGACAATTTCGGTTTATTGTTTATCGCTTTGCTTTCTTCTTTGTATAAACTGCTTTCAACATAAATGGAAGATTTCCCAATTTCAATTTGGAATTGGGGGCAGACGTAGTCGTAGCGAGGACAATCGACGAACTGCCTGAACAAATATCGTGTTCTTGTCGCTTTTATCCTTTCATTTACGTTCTGTTCATATTTGGTCATAATTGCAAAATTGATTAACGATTCAAGTGTTAAAATTGTGAATTAAGGTTCTGCATAAACATCACAATTCACCACATCTTGAATCATCATCAATTTGAACATTATCACCAAGTGTTTGTCTTTTTGCTTATTTCATTATTACTGCATTGCAAACCAAAGTTTGTCAATTTAGAAGTTAATTGATTTTCAGCTGTGACACGTATTAATTCGATAACATATCACTTCATCGTTAATCTCAATTATCTTGTGGTTTTGTCACATATACGACCCTTGCAATAACGGTCCGGAATAGACGCATGTCGATTCAGAACCGCTTTCGCTTTAGTTCGAAATAATTCCGAAAAACTCTGTGAGATCTATTCACCCCCCTCTAGATCCTCAGGCCAATGTCTAACACGTGAAATGTATAAAGGTGTCTCATCCATTTTCTTGGTGATGTTAAGCATGCTATGTATGAAGCTGACCAACTGTGGGATGAGATTGCCACTGATGCACCGTTGAAGAAGATGAGAGCTGAATCTCAACCATCCAGCAGCAGTATTCTCAACTTCATTCCAACTTTTACTAATCCATTTAAATCTAGGCTCAAAGAACTGATAGAGAGCCTAGATTCTCTTGCAGAGCAGAAGGATAAGTTGCAACTGAAAAAAAGAGTGTGTGCTTATAATGGAGATGGACTCAATCCGGAACTTTCAGAAAGACTACCAACTACATATTTGGTGGATGCATCCCGGATATATGGTAGAGATTATGATAAAGATGAAATGATCAAATTTTTACTTTCAGAGAATGGCAGTGATAACCAGGTACCTGTAATTAGCATAGTGGGTCTTGGGTAAGACCACTTTTGCTAAGCTTGTGTACAATGACCATGCTATAGAGGAACATTTTGACTTAAAGCTTGGGTCTATGTCTTAGAGCCTTTGGATGTTGTTGGACTCACCAAAGAAATTCTCAAGTCATTTCATTCTTCATTAGATGATGAATTTGTTTTCAATCTAGTCCAACAGCGTCTGCAGCAGGTACTATCTGGCAAAAAATATCTGCTTGTTTTGGATGATATTTAGAACAAAAATGAGGAAAATATTGAGCAGTTACTACTTCCCTTTAACCATGGATCTTCTGGAAGTAAGATTATCGTGACAACACGTGACAAGGAAGTGGCTAATGTCTTGAAATCCACCAAGTTATTTGATTTGCAAAAATTGGAGAAAAACGATTGTTGGAGTTTATTTGTGACACATGCGTTTCGTGGAAAAAATGTGTGTGAATATCCAAATTTTGAATCAATTGGTAAGAAAATAGTGGACAAGTGTGGAGGGTTGCCTTTAGCGGTAAAAACATTGGGCCAACTCTTGCGAAAAAAATTCTCCCAACATGAGTGGATAAAGATGCCTGAGATTAGGGGTGGCAAACGGGCATGCCCGCGCCCGCAAAAGCCTGCAAATAAACGGGGCGGGGCGGGCATAGTTGAAGATGCGGGCCTAAAACCTAGCCACGCCCCGCAAAAAAGTGAGGGCGGGGCGGGCAAAGCCCGCGGGCATTGCACCTTTTAAGCCTAAAAACATAAAAATTTATGAAAATGCACATGCCCGCAAAAGCCCGCGTTGAAAACGGGGCGGGGCGGTCACATTAGAGGGTGAGGGCCTAAAACGGGGCGGGGCGGTCACATTAGGCCGGGCCCGTTTTGCCACCCCTACCAGAGATTGATATATGGCGTTTGTCAGATGGGGACAACAACATTAATCCAGTGCTGAGATCGAGTTACCACAATCTCCCTTCCAATCAGAAGCGTTGTTTTGCTTATTGTTCTATATTTCCTAAAGGTTATCAGTTTGAAGAAGGTGAATTAATTAAGTTTTGGATGGCAGAAGGTTTGCTAAAGTGCTGCGGATCAGAAGAAAGTGAAGAAGAGTTGGGTAGTGAAATTTTAGGCGATCTTAAATCAATTTCATTTTTCCAAACTCCAAATGATAATTGCATTAGCATGCATGATCTTGTCAATGAATTAGCTAAATCAGTTGCAGGAGAATTTTGTATGCAAATAGACGGAGATAAGGTGGAAGGCATCCTTGAAAGGACCCGCCACATTTGGTGGTCTCTTCAATTAAACTGTGTTGATAAATTACTAGAGCCAATTTGTGAGCTTAAGGGACTACGTAGTCTAGTACTAGTTTGCAATAGAACTAAGCTGATAAACAACAATTTGCAACATGATCTGTTTTCAAAACTAAAATGTTTGCGGATGCTATCATTTAGATACTGTGACCTCTCAGAGCTAGTTGATACGATAAGCAATTTGAAGCTTTTGCGTTATCTAGACCTTTCTCATACTAGGATTGCAAGCTTACCTGAAACCATTTGTATGTTGTATAATTTGCAAACACTCTTGTTGGGAGACTGTTATAAATTTACTAAGCTCCCTTCAAATTTTACCAAACTCGTCAATTTACGTCATCTTGAACTTCCCCGTCATTTTAACCGCCTTTATACAAACAAGATGCCAAAGAATATAGGAAGTCTAAGCAATCTACAGACCTTGTCTTATTTTACAGTGGAAGAGAAAAATGGATCTGATATTAAGGAATTGGAGAAACTAAACCATCTTCGTGGAAAAGTTCATATTCAAGGGTTGGGTAAAGTCATTGATCCTACAGATGTTACGACAAGAAGTTTGAAAGATAAGAAGTATTTAGAAGAAATAAAGATGATATTTGATGGCAGAAGAGAAGATATGGATGGATCAACAGTTGAAAGCAATGCATCTGTCTTGAATGCTCTTCAACCAAATAGTAAGTTGAAGAAGCTCACCATCAGATGGTACAGAGGTAATAGCTTTCCAAATTGGTTAAGTGGTTGTCATTTACCCAACTTAGTATCTCTTACACTTGAGGGTTTGAAGAATTGGGAGGAATGGTTATGTATTGAAGGATTTCCCTTACTTAGAAAGCTTTGGATACATGCTTCTCCTAAATTGAAAAGGGTACTGCTTCCAAGCCTTCCTTCTTTACAGACGTTGATATTTTCTAATTACAAAATGTTGGATGTATCAATTCCCAGTCGTGATAAAGTCATAAGGTTGTATAGATGGAATTATAAGCAGATTTTGATGAATGAGTTGCCATCCAGCTCAGCTACTACAGTTCAATGCGGCAATAATGTCTTCGCTACGAAAGCATGCTAAACATATATTACCAACAAGGAACCTCCACTGAGCGGAAGGATTCTCAAGTGCGCCTGCACATGACTATACCCTCCACCTAATTTCTTATGTGTACTTAATCCGGGTTAGGATTTGTCCATAATGTATCACTTGTAACATAACCACATAAGTAACAGAACCAAAGAATCACACATGTAACAAAAATTAAAATAAAAACAATAATTAGAAATAACCCTTCCTTTGGAAACAATAAAAAGATGGTCCCCAGTGAAGTCGCCATTTTTCTGTCGCGGGCGAAAAATCGTTTTCTTCCTCTTTTTTGTGGATGAGACACCTGATGCCTTCTTTGGGCTCGAGTGCTCAGAAAAATGATTTTTCTTTTATTTCGACCAAACTTTTTATTATTTCCAAAGGAGGAAAAGGGAAAAAGCTGCAATAACCTAAAAAGTGGGGGGAGATCTTGGGTAAGAGGGTTGGTTATACGAAGGGAAGGTATTAGCACCCAACGTATCTATAGTACTCTATAGGATTCTTTATTGTTTATTCCATTCTTTGTTACGGTGGAGGTTCTGTTTTGAAATAGGTGGGACCTAAGGTGTTTGTTTGATTATGCTCGCAAAGATCATCGCGATCCTCTGCATACATATCCCTTAGAGGGAATCAGAGCATCTGTAGCTCGGGGTCTACGGGTGCTAAGGTTTGAGTGGTTTTTTTTGTTTTGTTTTGCTCGCCAAGGATCGACCTTGTGCCTACGTATTCTCAAAGGGATGTTGAGAAAGTCAGAGCAATCGTAGTTCCCACTTATGCTAGTGGAAGCAAAGGAAGAGAGACAAATGTCATCTAAATGTTCGATGTATCTAATCTATATCATCACATACATCTGTTTGTTTTTGAAAATCTTTTCATTATAAGCCCTGGGCCATGCCACTTAGGGTGCTTAGAATGATAAAGATGTTTTTGTTGTTTAACCAGCCTTGTGGCAAAAGTTTCAATGAAGTCAGCCTTGTGACAAAAACTTTGATTAATCAGCCAGCCTTGTGGCAAAAGTTTCAATGAAGTCAGCCTTGTGACAAAAACTTTGATTAATCATCCAGTACGGTGGTAAAACAGTTTGATTGATTAGCCAGCCTTGTGGCAAAAAAAAAGTTTGATTGATTGATTGATTGATTGTTTGTGATGATATAGAAGAGATACTCCTATCATAGAGATGATAAATGTCTAATCTCCTAGGGTATTTGATTTGGATATTAGGGATGCTTATAAGAAGCCCGTGGGTCCTTGTACGAAGCCCAAGAGGAGGCTATCCGAGGGTCCTTGCATTGTAAGCCCAAGAGGAGGCTATGGGAGGGACAATCCAGGGTCCTTGCATTGTAAGCCCAAGAGGAGGCTATGGGAGGGTCACTCGTTTGTACAAAGCCCAAGGGGAGGCATGGTATAGTTGGTTTGAGCTCTTAGAGCGATTTCACCGGGAAACCATACTCTATGTCCTAACCCTAACTAGTGGAGATTCTTTGCACGAAGCCCAATAGGAGGCTATGGGGAACCTAGTGTTGTACTAAGTTGAACAGGCACATATAACACAATCACAAATATGAACAAGTACGAGCAAATATGAACAAGTACATGAACAAATATGAACAAGTATGAACAAGCACATATATATGACAAAGTGTGTGTATATAATGGAGTTTATGAAGGAAATATACCTGTAAGCATGATCCATTTGTATACACAGGGCTCGGGACTCACACTCGAGGAGAGATCCACTTGAATTTATTCAAAGCTATGTAAACAGGTATTTATAAAGGGGCTTGGGACTTATACCTACATGGAGGCCCATGGTATATTTTGGGAAGATTTAAAGAAAACTTTCATTTTTGGTTTGTTATTCAAAGTTAAAAAAAACAGATTGAGATATGTACAAAAAAGGTGTATGTACAAAAAGACGTACAATGAAATACCTAATTTCATGTATTGGAATGGGTATGGATGAAAGGGCTCGGGACTTATACCTACATGGAGGCCCATGGTATATTTGAAAAGCAGACGCGTCGTTTGAAAAACGGTTTGAAAGTTTGTTTTGAAAGAAAGTTTATTTATTTTGAATAAAAAGACTGTGTAAAAAGAAAAAGGAGTGGGTCTTATACTCTCTAATATTCGAGAGGCCCCACTTCGTTTTGAAAATCAATTGATCAAAAAAGATTTAATCAAAAAGAAGTGGTTTATCGTTTTGAAAAAGAATCGTGATCGCTCGTCTTAAAACGATTTGAATTGGACAAAAGTCAACTTAATTAAGTTAAAACAAGTTTTAATGCTTAATTAAGACCTAAGTGATTAGGGTTTGATCACAAAATAATTACAAATGATTAAGTTTGAAAATCAAATGAAAAATAATATTTTAAAGTATTTAAAAACATTTAAAAACATGTCATTTTAAACCTATTTAAAAATGTATCAAATAAATATTTTTTGGTGATTTTTTTTGGTATTCATAAAATATGTATATTAAATAAGAAGTGTTCAAAAAATGAAGAAAAAATAAGTTGATTTGATTAGTTAAATTAATTAATGAAGTTTGTTAAAAAATGAAAGAAAAATAGTGTTTAAAAAAAATGGTTTTGTCTCCACAAGGACTTGAACTCGCGCCCTCTCTCTCACCAGCCAAAACACTTACCAACTGAGCCACGCTTGTGGCTTGTAATACATACGCCTTCAGTTTATTATATTTTAAAACCAATGTTTGAATTTCCCAAACCAAATCTGGCGCCAAGAACACAACCTTAACTGAATTTTGAATTCCTTCAAATCTGTGTTGTTTTGATCGATCAAAGGGTCTATCTCACTCGGTTTTTCACAAGGAACATGATGGTGCCCTTTAATTTCATTTATTTTTGCTCTAAGATGATTAATTCTCTGATGAACACGAAGAACCCTAATATGACAAATCTTTGTGAAATCGTGTATGATCATGATATGATGCAATTGATTGAGGGTTATTATTCAGTGATGGTGCAGAAACAAGATGGTAACTCAGTTTTTCATTTATGATGCATGTATGATAGAGTTTGAAGTTCATGAGCACTTACCTCAAAAACGGCCAAGCTGGAGATTGAATTTTGCAAAGGAGGTGTTACAGATGTTGTTGCTTGATCTGGACAGCTTCAATGAACCTTAAGGAAGGTGTCTGGATGCTTGGAGTGAATTGAAAACACCTGGAGTAGTTGGAGGTACCCGATCTGCAGTTAAGCCCAAGTGTGAATCGAGCTCTATGATTCTGATGTTTCAGGTTGATGATGAGTGTTTGGATAGCTCATATGTGATATATGTGAGGTGTGGGAAGTGTTAATTTGGACAGAAATGATCTGGAATGAAAATTGGCATGATAAGGCTCTTTATGTGTTCATATGGAGGTTGAAGAGTGAATCTGAGTTTTGGGGTAATTTGGGGTGTGTGAGTGGTTCAAACACATCCCATATGATGTTTATGAGTTGCTAGAACCATCACTTTGGCCATAACTTCAAGGGTTTGGAGGTTGAGTTTTCTACCTCTTTGAAAACTATGAAACTTGCAATTCAAGAAAGAAGAGAGAAAACCTATAATTGTGAGGTTTTGGTGTCAATTGAAGAGTGATTTGAACCTCTATTTATAGGCCAAAGTTTCTGAATACAAAGCTCTTGCAAGTTGATCAAGAATGATGATTTGGCTTAAGAGATAAAATGGAATCTTTCACATTAAATGCAAATGGTTAAAAGTGACTTAACCATGGTTATTTCTCAAGCTTCTTATCCTCTTCCATTCTGATCTCAAATCAGAAAATATCTACCAATTATTGCATCTATGCATCATTACTTGGATCATTTGGCAAAATGGTTCATAACTTAGTGAAAATGGCTTGAAATTTCAAGTGAAAAGTTCACTAATGTCAAAATTCAAAACCATAGCTACACTCCATATTTTTTCATGCTCTTGGACATTTTGGAAAGCTCATGTTACACACTTCAAAAGCCTAGTTGAAAGTTTCTTCAAGACCTTTAAGGAAATGGGTGAAAAAGATCCATGAACTTTGAGAAAAATGAAGTTTTAAGTGAAGTTTTCAAAAAGTACCAACTTTGAAGCTCCATATCTCTTAAATGGTTGATCTTATGGAAAAAATTTATATGTGTCAAAGTTGTTTATTGGATCAAAATCTACAACTTTCATGTTGGAAGTTTTTTTCAGTGTGTAGGTGAAATTTTGAGAAATTCCCTTTCAAAGTTTGGAAAAAACCATGAAAAACACTTAGAAAATTTTTCTAAGTATGAAAGTCAAACTTTTGACTTTTTGATTCTTGATTGATTTTCTTGATTTTTCTTGATCAAATGACTTCATATATCATATATTGATGATTTAAAACTTCAAAAGTCATGGTTGACCAAAATTCCCCAAAAGTCAATGGTGATCTTGTACAGTTGACTTTTTCAGACGAATCGCGTTTCTGGAGATTTCAAATGAAACAGGCTATCCTCACCATATGAATGGTATGAATGGATCATATTGAAGCATTAGAGGATATTGAGTCATGGTTTGAGTTGTGGCACCATGTCCTGATTAAAAAGTCATTTGTTCAGTGAATTAGGTCAAAAACCCTAATTGTCGACCTGATGAAATTGATGACTGTGGATCTTGAATTGAGATGTAATTTCCATTGTATATTGTCATAGGGATTATTTGAAGATGGTTGAAACCTTTGATTGACTTCCTGGGATTTTTTAGGGTTTCCCAAATGTGATCCCTGATTTTGGTCCCTGATAGTTCAAAACCCTGATCTGAGGATTTGTCTGATCAATCTTTGTATAGGAGATGTTATGAGCCAATGGATTAGGTCAAAATGATGCACTTGGGGTCTTGAGGTCATGTCCCAAGTCATTAGGTCAATCTCTGAGCAAAAGTCAGGAGTATGCTATCTTCAGTCAAAACCCTAATTCAGTCGATTCAAAGCTGTTGAGCTTGTTGAAATGAATCTCTGAGGACCAAATGTTGATTGATGATGAAGATGATTCACTTGAGATGAAGGGAGAACAAAACCCTAATTGATTGTTACTTGTACTGATGAGTGATTTCCAGATTAAATCCTGCTGAGTCACAAGTAGCAAACACAAACTATGCAATTTGTTAGAGATGCAAATGATGCATATGCAAATGATATGAGGTGGTATCTTAGGTCAAAAATTGGGGTATGACAGATGCCCCTATTTAAGTTTCTTCAACCTGAGACATGAAGATTGAAAATCTTCGTTTTGATAGGGTGGAAGAGACTTAAATATCAGAAGACGCGAATTTTGGACCTAAGATACCAAAATTGCGAATGATGCAAGGATATCTTTACCGAGGGAATATCAAGAACTGACTCCGCTGGGGAAAAGAGGTTGGGAAGGATGTCTCAATCCGTTTTAGGAAGAGAATCCGTTTTTGCTTTTTCGGGAAAGCAAGTGTATGTTTCACCGGGGAATGATAGCTTTGTAAGAAAAGCTTACCTATCGACATTATCGACTATCAGCTTGGGGATAGACTTGTTTAATAATGCGAAGGTGGAAGGTATGAAACTGTGTTACCGACTATCAGCATGGTGATAGACTTGACAAGGTAAAAGAGTTTCAAAGGTTCGGTTAATATTACCGACTATCAGCATGGTGATAGACATGTTAAATAATATAACCAGAACAAAAGGTTACCGACTACCAGCCTCGTGATAGTGGTTTTGAAGACATGATCAATTGTCAGCCAGCCGAGTGATAAAATGATCCTGGAGACTTTGTTAGGGGAATTACTGGTTATTCAGCCTTGTGAACAGTAATAAGGCCCTGATTGTCAAATGGTCTTCATGATTGATTTCCTTGAAAGGAAGAATCTTTTGAAAGAGACATAAGCTGCTCGGATGATGAGGCTATTGCTTATTGTCTGTTTTTTTTCACGACTCTATTTGAGGAATCGGAATTTGAATTTCTGGTAAAGATAAGGTTCTAACCAAGAATGAATTGGAAAGAGACAGTCAAACATGACTTTGTACCCAATGAGGAGTGAACTCGACTGGGGATTTCTTCCTTTGTTTTGAGAGGAGAAAACTAAAGCAACCTTCTTCCACGAGGAATGATCTCAGTGGGGAACTGGAGAAAGAAAATGTTTTTTTTCTGCTTATGGGTGACAACCTACTGGAGAGATGACACGCCCATATCTGTTTCTTTTTCCTCTTTTTCTTTCTTCTTTTTTCCTTTTTCTTTCTTTCTTTTCTTTTTGAGGATAAGTATATCCTAAACAAGTAAGTATTGAAAAATGCAAGAATGCATAAATGATGCAAATATGTATGAATGATGAATGTCATGAATGTCGTATGCATGCTGACAATACTGACAGACAAAGAAGTATACTGGAGAGGGACCGACGTCGCAATACAACGAGATACTTGGCAAATGTTCTTCAACATGGTGTAGATAACACAGGTGATGAATGGTGTTGCGTGCTTTAGACTTCTCTGGGGAAGATAAGCATTTTTCCTTATTGAGATGGAAGAACCTTTTCACTGGAGATGGAAAATCTTCGTCACTGGGGATAAAAGACCTTCTTCACTGGGGATAGAAGAGCTTTTTTACCTCGAGGGGTAATTGCTTCAAGAATTCTTTACTGGGACCAGAATACCGTTATTTCAACAATTTTCAGGGAGAACCCTTTTGTTCATCCTATGGAGACGACTGCCGACGTTCCTTCCGTTGTTCACAACTCAAAGGAAAATTTCGCTTTTATTTTGAAAAGAAAAGTGAAGTAAATTCATTTAAAACTTATTTTCTCTTTTTTTTCAAAAGTGAATAACACAATTAAAGCGTCATTTTGCAAGCTAAAAGAAATTAGAGATTGCAAACAAATGGGCACAAGGCTCAAATTTATTTAATAGGATGGTAATCAGCTAAAGGCGTGATTCCATAGAGTATTTACAAAAGTTGGAAATGGTAATTATGCGGAAAAGGCTACATTGAAAGCAATAACCACTATTCCCCCTAACAACTTTGAGTTCCAACTGTGCTGGTCGCTTCAGATTGGCGATGATTTGATTGAAGATCCTTTGATGAGAAAGACTCCTCAGGTGACGAAGTATGGACTGATGCAGTTACTTTGTCATGAATCCCTAATTTTTGCCTAGATTGCCCTTTCAGGTTTTCAATCTACCAGGATGAATTTTTTCTGTTTATTGTCTCTAATTTTTGCCTGGACCGCCCTTTCAGGTTTTCAGTCCACCGAGACGCTCATTTTTGCCTAAGTCGCCCTTTGCGGGTTTTCGACTTACCGAGCTGTTCTTTTGTATTTTTTAGACAAAGTATTTCTTGACTGCATCAGCATTCACAGGATGTGGGAGTTCATCACCATCCATGGTTGTAAGAATCATGGCACCGCCAGAAAATGTTCTTTTGACAACATACGGGCCTTCGTAATTAGGAGACCATTTGCCCCTAGAATCTGGTTGAAAAGACAAGATCTTTTTAAGCACGAGGTCGCCTTCTTGAAATTCGCGAGGTCGAACCTTTTTGTTGAAGGCTTGTTTCATCCTTGCTTGGTATAACTGTCCATGGCATAGAGCAGTCATGCGTTTTTCTTCGATTAAGTTTAACTGATCGTATCTGCTTTGACACCATTCAGCCTCTGATAACTTAGTCTCCATGAGGACTCTCATTGATGGGATTTCAACTTCTACGGGGAGCACAGCTTCCATGCCGTATACTAGAGAAAAGGGAGTTGCCCCTGTTGAAGTACGCACTGAAGTACGGTACCCATGTAAAGCAAATGGCAGCATTTCATGCCAGTCTTTGTAAGTGACGACCATTTTCTGGACGATCTTCTTAATGTTCTTGTTGGCAGCTTCGACGGCGCCGTTCATTTTTGGTCTGTAAGGAGAAGAGTTATGATGCTCAATCTTGAATTCCTCACACAGTTCTTTCATCATCTTGTTGTTCAAATTTGAACCATTATCAGTAATGATCTTGCTGGGAATACCATACCGGCAAATGATGTTATTCTTGATAAACCTCACAACCACTTGTCTTGTAACATTGGCGTAAGATGCTGCTTCGACCCATTTGGTGAAGTAATCAATTGCTACCAAGATGAAACGATGACCGTTTGAAGCTTTCGGTTCGATCATTCCAATCATGTCGATACCCCACATGGAAAAAGGCCATGGAGATGAGAGAACGTTGAGTAGAGTCGGTGGCACATGGATCTTATCTGCGTAGATCTGGCACTTGTGACATCTCTTCACGTGTTTGTAACAGTCTGATTCCATTGTCAACCAATAGTATCCTGCTCTTAAGATCTTCTTGGACATTGCATGCCCATTTGAATGAGTTCCAAAGGATCCTTCATGCACTTCATGCATTAACATGTCTGCTTCGTGTCTGTCCACGCATCTGAGCAAAACCATGTCGAAGTTTCTTTTGTATAGCACATCTCCGTTCAGGAAGAAACTGCCAGAAAGCCTCCTTAGAGTTTTCTTATCTTTGTTTGATGCCCCAAGTGGGTACTCTTGAGTTTGAAGGAAGCGTTTGATGTCGTGGAACCACGGTTTATCATCGATGACTGCTTCAGTTGCAAACACATAAGCGGTCCTTTCAAGGCGCGTGATTCTGACTTTAGGCACATCATTCCAGTGACTGACTTTGAACATGGAAGATAGAGTAGCCAAGGCGTCTGCCATTCGATTCTGATCTCGAGGTATATGATGCAATTCAACCTTGTTGAAGAAAGTCAACAGACGTCTTACATAATCTCTGTAAGGAATCAAGCCAGGGTGGTAAGTTTCCCACTTGTCTTTGATTTGGTTGATCACGAGGGCTGAATCTCCATATATGTCTAGGATCTTGATCCTTAAGTCAATGGCTTCTTCGAGACCCATGATACAAGCTTCATATTCTGCGATGTTGTTGGTACAATCAAATAGCAATCTGGCAGAGAACGGGATATGAGTACCCTTGGGAGTGATGATGATTGCCCCAATTCCATTGCCAAAAGCGTTTACTGCTCCATCAAAAATTAGGCCCCATCTTGATCCAGGATCAGGACCTTCTTCTGGTAATGGTTCGTCACAATCTTTCATCTTCAAGTACAAGACATCTTCATCAGGAAAGTCAAACTTAAGAGATTGATATTCATTGATTGGTTGATGCGCCAAGTGATCGGCGAGAATGCTTCCTTTGACCGCTTTTTGGGCACGGTACTCAATGTCATACTCAGATAATAGCATTTGCCATCGGGCAATCCTTCCTGTTAATGCAGGCTTTTCAAAGACGTACTTGATCGGATCCATTTTGGAGATTAACCAAGTAGTATTGTTGATCATGTATTGGCGAAGACGTTTTGAAGCCCAGGCCAAAGCACAACACGTTTTTTCGAGCATGGAGTAACGAGACTCACAGTCTGTGAATTTCTTACTCAGGTAATAGATAGCATGCTCCTTCTTACCGGTTTCATCTTGTTGTCCAAGCATACAACCCATGGATTCTTCTAACACGGTAAGGTACATGATTAGTGGTCTTCCTTCAACTGGAGGAATCAATATTGGTGGTTCTAACAGGTACTCTTTGATACTGTCGAACGCTTTCTGGCAATCTTCAGTCCATACAACCCCTTGATCTTTGCGGAGAAGCTTGAAAATTGGCCCACAGGTAGCAGTCATTTGAGAGATAAATCTGGAGATATAGTTCAATCGTCCGAGAAATCCTCTTACTTGCTTTTCAGTTTTTGGTGCAGGCATCTCTTGAATAGCTATGACTTTGTCGGGATCTACTTCAATACCTCTTTGGCTGACAATGAAACCCAAGAGTTTTCCAGATCTAACCCCAAAAGTACATTTGTTAGGATTCAAGCGAAGCTGATATTTTCTTAGTCGTTGAAACAACTTCAAAAGGTATTCAATATGTTCTTCTTCTGTGCTGGACTTAGCTATCATGTCGTCCACATAAACTTCAATTTCTTTATGCATCATGTCATGAAAGAGAGTAGTCATTGCCCTTTGGTAAGTTGCGCCGGCATTCTTTAATCCAAACGGCATCACTTTGTAGCAAAAGGTACCCCATGGGGTGATGAAAGATGTCTTCTCCATGTCTTCAGGAGCCATCTTGATCTGATTATAACCGGAGAACCCGTCCATGAAAGAAAAGACGTTGAACTTAGCAGTGTTATCAACCAACATGTCAATATGTGGTAATGGAAAGTCATCTTTTGGACTGGCTTTGTTCAAGTCACGGTAGTCAACACACATTCTGACTTTGCCGTCTTTTTTCGGAACTGGCACTATGTTAGCCAACCATTGAGGATACTCAGAGGTGACAAGAAAACCTGCGTCGAGCTGTTTCTGAACTTCCACCTTGATCTTGTTAGCCATATCAGGGTGAGTCCTTCGCAATTTCTGCTTAACCGGCGGACATTCTGGCTTCAATGGCAAGTAATGCTGAACAATATTGGTATCCAACCCAGGCATGTCTTGGTAGGACCAGGCAAACACGTCAACATATTCTTTGAGAAGGTCTGTCAACTTACTCTTGACATCAGCATCAAGCAGTGATCCAATGGTCACTTCTTTTTTGTCTTCTTCAGAACCCAAGTTGATCTTTTCTAAAGGCTCTTTGTGAGGCAGAATGGCTCTTTCCTCGTGCTTAAGTAATCGAGAGATCTCGTCCGGGATCTCCTCTTCTTCCTCTTCTTCGGCTTCGAACACAGGAAACTCAAAGTTGGGAGAGGGCATAGGGTTATTGCATTCAATGGGTTTATCAATAGTAAATCTGCACATGTGATTTATATTTATTTCAGAAAATTTATGAATGCAAGAGTGTATGCAGATTTTTTTTGAAAATTTTTTTATTTTGGTTTTTTAGGATTACCATTTCCAGAAAAAGCAAAAAATAAAACACATAGTGTAGGGAATTCAAAAATGACACTTTATTTATGATTCATTTCTGAAACAAAGCCCTAAACACAAACTCATTTGCCTTGGGCAGGACAAAGAGGGAAACTTTTAAAACAAAGCCCTATACACAAAGTTATTTGGGCGGAACATTTAAAAGCAAAGCCCTATAAAACATCTCTCTGCTTTGGGGCAGGGGCAGGAGGTCAAAATAACAGCGAGGTGATTACTTTGAGCGGCGAACAACATTCGGAACGTCGACAGCCTTCCAGTAGCAACGAACTCCTCTGTGTATTATGTATTCAGGAAAATTCTCCTCAGAATTATCTTCAGTATTGACATTGACCGCTGGTCGAGCAGGATTTGAAGGTCCTGGTTTGTCACCCTTGTTCTTTGTAGAGTTGAAACGGTCTTCTTCTACTTCTTGAAGAGCATAAGATGAGTCACAGTCTTCAGAATTTTCAGGGTGTATTTCCCAGTCTTCAGGATGAAGAGACTCATTGTCAGCGACACTTTCCGAGTCAGTTGCGGGACCATCTTCCCCTTCATCTTCAAAAATGGCATTTATGTGATAATAACCATCTTCAGGATTGTTAATCTTGGTAGATGCGTTGAAGTCGAAATCTTCAGTAATTTCAGGTTGCTGAGAAAATTGACAGGGCTGATAAGCCTCTTCTGGTTGACTATTATATTCAAAGGAATCTCCCCATCCGGTTGGTTGGATATCCTCAATCGCAATCTTGTAACTTTCAGGTGCAGTATATTTCACCATATAATCAAATTTCCCACTTGGTTGTCCCAAGGTGTCCCAGATTTCTGCAGGAACAGGCTCAGTTTCTTTGCCTTTGGGTTTCTCTGACGGAGGATATGGTTCTTCCTGAGATATGTATCCCGAGTCATTGAGATAACATTTCCATTCTTCTTCAGTATCGGGTAGACCTTCTTCGATGCATTCTTCGATAAGGGACATTGACCTCTTGAGGAATTGGGTTAAGGAATCCTCCACTAATGAATGTTTCTTTAATCGGACGAAGGGTTTCATCCTTCTTGGTGCAGTTTGAGAATGTTGGTGAACATCCGAGACCTGCTCTAGTTTCATTCTTGGTCGGGATCACAACTTGCCCCCAGCCAGTGGTAGTTCCATCTTTCACTACTTTTACCGCCTCTTTGTAAGAAGAGATTGATGCTTTCTTCTTGGAAGATTCGTCTTCTAAAGAGAGACCTTGGAACGGAGTTCCTTCCACATCATCAGCACTGATGAAAGAGAAATTGGATAAATGACTCACCATTAAGGCTTGTTCTCCATTTATTGTTACCAATTTTCCATTTGTTACAAATTTTAACTTCTGATGGAGCGTAGAAGTCACTGCCCCTGCTTCATGAATCCATGGTCGTCCTAACAGACAGCTATAAGCAGCTTGAATGTCCATGACCTGGAAGATGATTTGAAATGTATGTGGACCAATTGTCATGGGAAGGTTGACTTCGCCGATAACAGATTTTCGCGATCCATCAAATGCTTTGACAACTACACCACTGAACTTCATAGGCATTCCTTGGTAAGACAAGCGAGCAAGAGTCGTCTTTGGCATAACATTTAAGGAAGATCCAGTGTCTACTAACACATTGGACAAAGAGTCTGACTGACAATTCATAGAAATGTGCAAAGCAAGATTGTGATTTCTACCCTCCTCGGGGAGTTCTTCATCACAGAAGCTTAAATTGTTGCAAGCTGTTATGTTGGCTATTATCCCATCAAAGTGATCAACAGTCACATCATGATCTACAAAAGCTTGATCCAAGACCTTCATCAGGGCTTCTCTGTGGGCTTCTGATTCAATAGCAATGAAAGTATTGAGATTTTTGAAGGAGTCTGCATAAGCTGATCCACAATCTTATATTCACTTCTTTTGATAAGCTTCAAAATTTCGTCAAGTCAGGATTGACATTGGTTCCACTGGATTGACCGACATCAGTGTTTGTATTACTGACAGGAGGTTTCCACAAGATTTCCCACTGGAACATTGACAGGATTTTGCCCGGTAACAGGGGCAACAGGCTGCTTTGGAGGTAGCGGAGTATACACACGTCCACTTCTTGTTACTCGACTCACATCGGCGATATTCCACGACAGATGAAAGAGTAGGTAAAGGAACTTCTTGTCCATTCTTTATCATTGTAGCATTGTAGTTGTATGGAACTGCCTTGTCAGAGTCATAGGGAACAGATCCTGGTAGACAAATGATCAAAGGAGCAATAGGAACCTTCGGCTTGTTGTAAGTAACTTCCATGCGCTCAGGCATGTTGAAATGAGGAACGATGACGTTAACTGTAGGCATTTCCGAGTTGATATCTGAGACTAAAAGCTCATGCGGATAACATCCTATCATGTTAACTTCATTTTCATCCCTATTTCTGTAGATCTCAATAGTACCATTATCTAGCAAAACTTGGAGATCTCTTCTCACAAGTCGAACACCCGTGAGGATCCACACAACATATTCTACAGGAACCGTATTGATGTTGGCGAAAATTCTGCCCCCGACAAAGAGTGGCGTGCATTTTGTACCAAATTTGCTCTTGAGAAGTTGATATTATAGACTCGGTATTGGCCAGGACACCCATATACCATGTTTACAACATGCCCTCCATGATTGGGCAGCAGATTTGCTTGCACATTAGGATTCAAATTTCTAAAAGAGAGGAGATTTAGATCTAACCAACCTCTGAACTTCATATTTCAAAGCTATGCAATGCTCAAGATCATGGCCAGGTGCCCCTTGATGATAAGGGCATGAAACCTCAGCTTTGTACCACCATGGGAGTCTCTCAGGTTACTGGTGGTGGTGCTTTAGTTTGAATAAGGCCTCTTTCAATCGGTGCAGGGTACAATTCTGTGTAGGTCATCGGAATTGGATCGAACTGTGGAGCTCTTTGTACTCGATTTCTGATTATTGTTTTAACTGCTGAGCCTGTTTGTCGAGGCTGTTGTTGTTGAAACTGAGTAGTGAATCCCGGATTTGGTGTTGTGTTAACGACTGGTGTGATAGAAGCAACCTGTCGCTGACGATTGACATTTCCTCTTGGCCTCCCTTGGGATACCATGTCAACACTTTGTACTTTCTTCTTTGGGAAACCACTTCCGAACTTTTTGGTTTCCGCTTGAAGATCCACCATCTTTGGTCAGACGTCCGGTTCGGACTCCTTCTTCTAGACGCATACCCATGTTTACCATTTCGGTGAAATCACTTTGGAGCACTAGCAATCATGCGTTCATAATAAAACGGACTGAGAGTATTCAAGAAGATCTTTGTCATCTCTTTCTCTTTTAACGGTGGATTAATCTGAGCAGCAGTTTCTCTCCATCGTTGGGCATACTCTTTGAAAGCTTCATGGTCTTTCTGAGCCATGGATCGAAGCTGATCTCTGTCTGGAGCCATATCCGAGTTATACTTGTACTGTCGGACAAAGGCCTCGCCTAGGTCATTGAATGTCCGAATATTGGTGCTATCCAGGACCTGTGTACCACTTCAGTGCTGGCACCAGTCAAACTGTCTTGAAAGTAATGGATAAGCAACTGATGATTATCTGCATAAGTAGACATCTTTCTGGCATACATCACAAGATGACTTTGCGGACAAGAACTACCTTTGTACTTCTCAAAGTCAGGGACCTTGAACTTAGCCGGTATTTGTACACTGGGAACCAAACATAGCTCCCTGGGCATTCTTTCCAAAACAAATCTTTTCCCCGAATAGCTTTGACTTCCAGCTGAATCTTGTTTGAATTGTTCTTGGAGATCTCCTACAAGGCTTCGCTGATTTGTGCTATCACCCCTGATCATGATAAACCTCATTGTCTCCGTAAGGAACAGTGTGAACCATAGGAGTCGGAACCGTCATAGTGGGTTGAGAAAGTGCCATAGTAACTTGAGAAAAAGTTATCCCCTGATTTGGAGTGAACTGTGAACTCTGAGCAGCAGGCGCTTTAGTTGTGGATGTTTGAACCCCAGAAACATTATGGCGGAAACCTGTACCAAAGCTGAAAGGCGTGCCCCAACCTTCTGGCATGGAAAAAGATGGAATGCCGAATGCAACCGTAGAAACTGGAGTAGTAACCTCAGATGTTACTGTTGCTTGACTGTTGGGTGGCGGCGGCTGATTCTGTGCGGCCATTAAAGAGTCAACCAGAGTAGTGAAACTTTCCAATTTTTCCTGAAGAGTGGTCACTGTATTACGAAGCTCAATATTCTCTTGTTCAGAACTTTCCATTATTCTTCTTCTGCTTGAACGAGTATTGTATCTGTGATCTGATTGCGAGCGCGGTCGAGAAACTTTGAGACGCGACAGCTTGACGATCTAATGGAGAAAGATCCAAAAGATAAGACTCTATACAACAGACTCGATATGCAGAATGATGTATGCAAAAAGAAATTTATGATTTTTCCAAATATTTTAAAGATTATTCTCTTGCAAACATTTGAACACAAACAAATCTTCTTATTCATTCATTTTTTTTTTATTGCAATAATGGGAAATGTTACAAACATTGGAGCGTAGCTCCTTACAAAAGCAAATGATAAATAAACAGCTAAACAATCCTAAGCATCTTCATCAGACGAAGAACCAAATGCATTGTGCAGCTTGAGCTTCATGATTTCTTTCCCATAGTAAGCTTTCAATTCGGCCTTTTCGGTCTTTAGCTTGTCAACAATATTCTTCCAATCGTCAGGAGTTGGAGCGTTGCTTGTTGAACCTTCAGGTTTTTTCTTGCTTTCTTTGATGTACCTCTTGATTGCAGCGTCTTTCTGACGAATCTTCTCATCTTTACTCATGAGCCATCCATCTTGACAGTAGAGAGTTTCTTCGTGATCTTTCACTTGTTTCTTCAACCTTCTGTTTTCCATATCGGTCCTACGAAACTTGTGCTCCCAAGCATTTTTCTCTAACCTCATCTTGGCTAAAGTATCTTGGTATTCCTTCATAGTGGGAATGGGAATATTGGGTAGTTGAGGTACCACAAGAGACATGGGTTTTTCATAATCATAAGGCATTTGAAACTCCTTTGCTCTTTTCTTTACCCAGCAGGTGTAGGCGTCCGTAGCAATGCAATTCCTTTCCTCACCTTTTTCTTTCCATCGGACGTCGTACCAGGCTCTCATCATTCTTGTCTTCAACCTTTGAGGATCTTCCCTTTCTTGATAGAAGTAGCTTTCTACTGCGAGACCAACAGGTTTAACTGAATTTGCATACCCGAGTTGTCGTCGGGCTAAGATCGGATTGTAGTTAATTCCTCCTTGTGTACCAATGAGAGGTACGTTGGCGAATTCTCCGCAACTATCAATGGTTTCTGTAACACAGCGAGCCAAGGTATACCAACGGATATCATTATTAGTAAGAGACATAAGTCTTTGAGGCCAACGCAAACCTTCTCGGTTTTCTGTGAAAATAGGAGACTCAGGTAAGTGTGAAACAATCCATTTGAACAACAAAGGTGCACAACATACAATGATTCCACCGCCTTGGCGATTCCTATGATGGACAGAGAAATACATGTCACCAAGTAAAGTCGGAACAGGATTTCCAATCAGAAAAATCTTTATGGCATTGATATCAACAAAGTTGTCGACATTGGGAAACAGAACTAACCCATATATGAGCAAGGCTAGTATAGCTTCGAAAGCTATCATGCTACTAGTTTCGATGAAATCAAAGGCTTTCTTTATCAGGAAGTGTGAGGTTAAACCCGGGAGGTTTCCTTTGGTAGTCCAATTACTCTCTACTTCAGATTTCTTCATGTGGATACTTGTTGCAATGACACGTGACTTAGGAATGGCTTCCAAACCATTGAAAGGTATTTTGTCAGACACAGGAATACCCAAAAGATTGGCATATTCTTCCAAGGTCGGTACCAACTGGTAGTCTGGAAAGGTGAAACAACGGTAGACGGGATCATAGAACTGAACCAAAGTTTTGAGAAGTCCTTCATCAACATGAGTGTTCAGGATAGGCAAAAGTTTTCCATAACTTTTCCTAAAATTGGAAGGATTTTGTACAGAAGATGCTAACTCTATCAGTTTTCCCACATCAGGCGCTTTGAAACCGTATTTCTTGGTATGCCTTTTTACTTCTTCCATGACTAAATCCTAAAATGTTTGCAAAGAAAATTTCTCTAAATCTTTGGAAAAAATCATGTTTTTTTTTATGGAAAAAGATGGGTTTTCTAATGAATGTATGCATGCGTGGATGCATGAATGCCACATATTCAAACATGGTAAAACAGACATGGTAATGGTAACGCAGACATGGTACTACAAACATGGTAACACAAACATGGTAATTCACACAAGTTCAAAGGTCCAGCGTCACGAGCATGAGGTCAGAGAACCAAATAGGGATAGATCTAGTTAATCACCTGTACAACATGTTCTACTGATACGTCAGAGTCTACATTTTTCTTTCGGATATTACCGGCTTTCACGACTAAACTGATGAGCCAGAAATATTCTCAAGAAAAACTCGTCTGAGTGTGGTTCTCCGCATGACAACTATCCAAGTCTTCACCTGGATCGTTTCTGCACCACGTCCTAATAAGGCCAGGATGGGTTGGGGTTCTACGGCCAACTCAGCTTCTACAGTTCAATGCGGCAATAATGTCTTCGCTACGAAAGCATGCTAAACATATATTACCAACAAGGAACCTCCACTGAGCGGAAGGATTCTCAAGTGCGCCTGCACATGACTATACCCTCCACCTAATTTCTTATGTGTACTTAATCCGGGTTAGGATTTGTCCATAATGTATCACTTGTAACATAACCACACAAGTAACAGAACCAAAGAATCACACATGTAACAAAAATTAAAATAAAAACAATAATTAGAAATAACCCTTCCTTTGGAAACAATAAAAAGATGGTCCCCAGTGAAGTCGCCATTTTTCTGTCGCGGGCGAAAAATCGTTTTCTTCCTCTTTTTTGTGGATGAGACACCTGATGCCTTCTTTGGGCTCGAGTGCTCAGAAAAATGATTTTTCTTTTATTTCGACCAAACTTTTTATTATTTCCAAAGGAGGAAAAGGGAAAAAGCTGCAATAACCTAAAAAGTGGGGGGAGATCTTGGGTAAGAGGGTTGGTTATACGAAGGGAAGGTATTAGCACCCAACGTATCTATAGTACTCTATAGGATTCTTTATTGTTTATTCCATTCTTTGTTACGGTGGAGGTTCTGTTTTGAAATAGGTGGGACCTAAGGTGTTTGTTTGATTATGCTCGCAAAGATCATCGCGATCCTCTGCATACATATCCCTTAGAGGGAATCAGAGCATCTGTAGCTCGGGGTCTACGGGTGCTAAGGTTTGAGTGGTTTTTTTGTTTTTTGTTTTGCTCGCCAAGGATCGACCTTGTGCCTACGTATTCTCAAAGGGATGTTGAGAAAGTCAGAGCAATCGTAGTTCCCACTTATGCTAGTGGAAGCAAAGGAAGAGAGACAAATGTCATCTAAATGTTCGATGTATCTAATCTATATCATCACATACATCTGTTTGTTTTTGAAAATCTTTTCATTATAAGCCCTGGGCCATGCCACTTAGGGTGCTTAGAATGATAAAGATGTTTTTGTTGTTTAACCAGCCTTGTGGCAAAAGTTTCAATGAAGTCAGCCTTGTGACAAAAACTTTGATTAATCAGCCAGCCTTGTGGCAAAAGTTTCAATGAAGTCAGCCTTGTGACAAAAACTTTGATTAATCATCCAGTACGGTGGTAAAACAGTTTGATTGATTAGCCAGCCTTGTGGCAAAAAAAAAGTTTGATTGATTGATTGATTGATTGTTTGTGATGATATAGAAGAGATACTCCTATCATAGAGATGATAAATGTCTAATCTCCTAGGGTATTTGATTTGGATATTAGGGATGCTTATAAGAAGCCCGTGGGTCCTTGTACGAAGCCCAAGAGGAGGCTATCCGAGGGTCCTTGCATTGTAAGCCCAAGAGGAGGCTATGGGAGGGACAATCCAGGGTCCTTGCATTGTAAGCCCAAGAGGAGGCTATGGGAGGGTCACTCGTTTGTACAAAGCCCAAGGGGAGGCATGGTATAGTTGGTTTGAGCTCTTAGAGCGATTTCACCGGGAAACCATACTCTATGTCCTAACCCTAACTAGTGGAGATTCTTTGCACGAAGCCCAATAGGAGGCTATGGGGAACCTAGTGTTGTACTAAGTTGAACAGGCACATATAACACAATCACAAATATGAACAAGTACGAGCAAATATGAACAAGTACATGAACAAATATGAACAAGTATGAACAAGCACATATATATGACAAAGTGTGTGTATATAATGGAGTTTATGAAGGAAATATACCTGTAAGCATGATCCATTTGTATACACAGGGCTCGGGACTCACACTCGAGGAGAGATCCACTTGAATTTATTCAAAGCTATGTAAACAGGTATTTATAAAGGGGCTTGGGACTTATACCTACATGGAGGCCCATGGTATATTTTGGGAAGATTTAAAGAAAACTTTCATTTTTGGTTTGTTATTCAAAGTTAAAAAAAACAGATTGAGATATGTACAAAAAAGGTGTATGTACAAAAAGACGTACAATGAAATACCTAATTTCATGTATTGGAATGGGTATGGATGAAAGGGCTCGGGACTTATACCTACATGGAGGCCCATGGTATATTTGAAAAGCAGACGCGTCGTTTGAAAAACGGTTTGAAAGTTTGTTTTGAAAGAAAGTTTATTTATTTTGAATAAAAAGACTGTGTAAAAAGAAAAAGGAGTGGGTCTTATACTCTCTAATATTCGAGAGGCCCCACTTCATTTTGAAAATCAATTGATCAAAAAAGATTTAATCAAAAAGAAGTGGTTTATCGTTTTGAAAAAGAATCGTGATCGCTCGTCTTAAAACGATTTGAATTGGACAAAAGTCAACTTAATTAAGTTAAAACAAGTTTTAATGCTTAATTAAGACCTAAGTGATTAGGGTTTGATCACAAAATAATTACAAATGATTAAGTTTGAAAATCAAATGAAAAATAATATTTTAAAGTATTTAAAAACATTTAAAAACATGTCATTTTAAACCTATTTAAAAATGTATCAAATAAATATTTTTTGGTGATTTTTTTTGGTATTCATAAAATATGTATATTAAATAAGAAGTGTTCAAAAAATGAAGAAAAAATAAGTTGATTTGATTAGTTAAATTAATTAATGAAGTTTGTTAAAAAATGAAAGAAAAATAGTGTTTAAAAAAAATGGTTTTGTCTCCACAAGGACTTGAACTCGCGCCCTCTCTCTCACCAGCCAAAACACTTACCAACTGAGCCACGCTTGTGGCTTGTAATACATACGCCTTCAGTTTATTATATTTTAAAACCAATGTTTGAATTTCCCAAACCAAATCTGGCGCCAAGAACACAACCTTAACTGAATTTTGAATTCCTTCAAATCTGTGTTGTTTTGATCGATCAAAGGGTCTATCTCACTCGGTTTTTCACAAGGAACATGAT